>NC_083113.1:22739492-22925346 GCF_949774975.1 Lagenorhynchus albirostris | reverse complement strand
GCCAGTCGCACGGCCTCCTTGACTGAAAGACAACTGCAGTGCCAAAAGGCACCGTGCTGACGACTGGCTCCAGGAGGGGACTCGGGACAGCACTCTCACAGAAGCGAAAGCTAGGCTGTGGGCCCAGCCTGAGGACCAGCACGTTGTCCACACTTAACACAGCTAAGGCATGAGCCAGACGACAGCCTTGGTCACTGAGGCCTACCTAAGGTACTGCCATACTTACCCACTAGATCCCACGCAGAGGTCCCTGTGCCCAAAAGGGCCTCCATGGAAGGGCCCTGTTCCTCCCGTGGGTTTCCTTGAGGTAATCAGAAACCACTGAGGATAACTACGTGAGCTCCGCTTTGAAACTGGGCGACCCTGGGCAAACCTTATTCCCCTCCGTGGTAGACGAGACAGTGGCGGGTCCTAAGCTGCCTGAAGCACACTCCTCGCGCCCACCTTCTCTTTGCTGCCGGAAAGGCCTCACATAAGAGGCCTGAGTTTACTCGTGACGGAAGCCGTCTGAGTGTACTCGTGTGAGGCCTGCCGCTCTCAGTTCCTTGCTGGGAGCTTCAGCAAGAGCACTCCGGAGCTCGCCGACCAAAGAATTGTGAGCCCCCCCCCCACCCACCCCCCCCACCCCCCCCGCCCCCAGGCCTCAAGTAAAAGTCCAGATGTCCCCCGTCAGTAACACCTCGGAGTGCCATAGGAGCGAAGAAGCATGCGTTAACGGAATGCTTCAACAGTGCTAGGGATTTAGTTCACGAGACACTGTGCACTCACGCTCGTTGTAACAACTGTCAGAGGGCACTGTATGCCTTCCGACTCCTCTGTTGCGTTTGAGCCACAGGAAGTAAATGCATTCGTTTGATTAAGCTCCGTGAACGTGCAACGACGATGGCGAAGCGCTGCCCTGTTCGCTCGAAAGCTCTCGACTGTACGGCCTTCCAACGGCCTCAGGCTACGCAGTTGCAAACAGCCTTACATTCCATGCTGGTGTGCCCCCAGGTAGGAATTTGGGCTCTTCTGTGAGACACCAGTGTGCGTCCCAAATGAAACCGGCGGGCTCCCCCAGGACGTCTGCGTACGGCAGTCGGTTGCCAGCTGTTTACTTCCAGCCGGAGAAGGAAAAAGAGGACGGCTTTCCCAGGGACAATTCTGGGCCCTTGGGACCATCCAGAACCACCAAAGCCTCAACTTTGCACGGCCTGGGGAACGCTCTTCCTCACGTCCAGCAATCCCCACGTCGAAACCTTTCTCAGCGGAGGCAGGCACTCTCTCCCTTGTACTAGATAGCTCGGCAGAGCCTTCCGAGAAACATGCTGCGTCATTCAGCTTGAACGTGGGACGCCGAGGGGAGAGTACGCTTTCTCCCCGTTTGGAGGCGCCTTGCGCTTGGCTTCAAAGCTGCCTGAACAGCACTAGCGGCCCGGCGTCTCTGCACGGCAGGATTGTCGTCGTGGGCCGAGGCTGCGTGTTCTCGCAAAGCGAAAACCGTGCGGGCAATCCCTTTCTAGGAACTCCTCCCACGGCACCCCAGGTTCAGCTCCGGCCGAACGAAAGGTGACCTCAGGCCTCAAGGTAAGTTCCAGTGTTTCACGCCGGGGGAGTTGGGTGTGCGGTGGTTTCCATGAGGCCATACTCCACCACGGAGTGCCTCAACCCCGCGACGCTCCTGGGGGCACACAGGATAGGAGCTCGTTCGCCAATTTCGCAGGATGACTTCTCTCCGTGCCGGAACGGCGGCTCCTGGCTTCTGAGGGACCTTAGCCTAAACAGGCCCCTGGAGAAAGCGCTTCACATTCATAGCAAGGGCAACGTACCGCTCTCCGGCTTGCCCGGGTTGAGCGCCCCAGTCGTCAAAGAGCCTCGCGAAGGCAGTGCTGCGCAGGCTCCCTCTGCCAGTCGCACGGCCTCCTTGACTGAAAGACAACTGCAGTGCCAAAAGGCACCGTGCTGACGACTGGCTCCAGGAGGGGACTCGGGACAGCACTCTCACAGAAGCGAAAGCTAGGCTGTGGGCCCAGCCTGAGGACCAGCACGTTGTCCACACTTAACACAGCTAAGGCATGAGCCAGACGACAGCCTTGGTCACTGAGGCCTACCTAAGGTACTGCCATACTTACCCACTAGATCCCACGCAGAGGTCCCTGTGCCCAAAAGGGCCTCCATGGAAGGGCCCTGTTCCTCCCGTGGGTTTCCTTGAGGTAATCAGAAACCACTGAGGATAACTACGTGAGCTCCGCTTTGAAACTGGGCGACCCTGGGCAAACCTTATTCCCCTCCGTGGTAGACGAGACAGTGGCGGGTCCTAAGCTGCCTGAAGCACACTCCTCGCGCCCACCTTCTCTTTGCTGCCGGAAAGGCCTCACATAAGAGGCCTGAGTTTACTCGTGACGGAAGCCGTCTGAGTGTACTCGTGTGAGGCCTGCCGCTCTCAGTTCCTTGCTGGGAGCTTCAGCAAGAGCACTCCGGAGCTCGCCGACCAAAGAATTGTGAGCCCCCCCCCCACCCACCCCCCCCACCCCCCCCCCGCCCCCAGGCCTCAAGTAAAAGTCCAGATGTCCCCCGTCAGTAACACCTCGGAGTGCCATAGGAGCGAAGAAGCATGCGTTAACGGAATGCTTCAACAGTGCTAGGGATTTAGTTCACGAGACACTGTGCACTCACGCTCGTTGTAACAACTGTCAGAGGGCACTGTATGCCTTCCGACTCCTCTGTTGCGTTTGAGCCACAGGAAGTAAATGCATTCGTTTGATTAAGCTCCGTGAACGTGCAACGACGATGGCGAAGCGCTGCCCTGTTCGCTCGAAAGCTCTCGACTGTACGGCCTTCCAACGGCCTCAGGCTACGCAGTTGCAAACAGCCTTACATTCCATGCTGGTGTGCCCCCAGGTAGGAATTTGGGCTCTTCTGTGAGACACCAGTGTGCGTCCCAAATGAAACCGGCGGGCTCCCCCAGGACGTCTGCGTACGGCAGTCGGTTGCCAGCTGTTTACTTCCAGCCGGAGAAGGAAAAAGAGGACGGCTTTCCCAGGGACAATTCTGGGCCCTTGGGACCATCCAGAACCACCAAAGCCTCAACTTTGCACGGCCTGGGGAACGCTCTTCCTCACGTCCAGCAATCCCCACGTCGAAACCTTTCTCAGCGGAGGCAGGCACTCTCTCCCTTGTACTAGATAGCTCGGCAGAGCCTTCCGAGAAACATGCTGCGTCATTCAGCTTGAACGTGGGACGCCGAGGGGAGAGTACGCTTTCTCCCCGTTTGGAGGCGCCTTGCGCTTGGCTTCAAAGCTGCCTGAACAGCACTAGCGGCCCGGCGTCTCTGCACGGCAGGATTGTCGTCGTGGGCCGAGGCTGCGTGTTCTCGCAAAGCGAAAACCGTGCGGGCAATCCCTTTCTAGGAACTCCTCCCACGGCACCCCAGGTTCAGCTCCGGCCGAACGAAAGGTGACCTCAGGCCTCAAGGTAAGTTCCAGTGTTTCACGCCGGGGGAGTTGGGTGTGCGGTGGTTTCCATGAGGCCATACTCCACCACGGAGTGCCTCAACCCCGCGACGCTCCTGGGGGCACACAGGATAGGAGCTCGTTCGCCAATTTCGCAGGATGACTTCTCTCCGTGCCGGAACGGCGGCTCCTGGCTTCTGAGGGACCTTAGCCTAAACAGGGCCCTGGAGAAAGCGCTTCACATTCATAGCAAGGGCAACGTACCGCTCTCCGGCTTGCCCGGGTTGAGCGCCCCAGTCGTCAAAGAGCCTCGCGAAGGCAGTGCTGCGCAGGCTCCCTCTGCCAGTCGCACGGCCTCCTTGACTGAAAGACAACTGCAGTGCCAAAAGGCACCGTGCTGACGACTGGCTCCAGGAGGGGACTCGGGACAGCACTCTCACAGAAGCGAAAGCTAGGCTGTGGGCCCAGCCTGAGGACCAGCACGTTGTCCACACTTAACACAGCTAAGGCATGAGCCAGACGACAGCCTTGGTCACTGAGGCCTACCTAAGGTACTGCCATACTTACCCACTAGATCCCACGCAGAGGTCCCTGTGCCCAAAAGGGCCTCCATGGAAGGGCCCTGTTCCTCCCGTGGGTTTCCTTGAGGCCCGTGGGTTTCCTTGAGGTAATCAGAAACCACTGAGGATAACTACGTGAGCTCCGCTTTGAAACTGGGCGACCCTGGGCAAACCTTATTCCCTCCGTGGTAGACGAGACAGTGGCGGGTCCTAAGCTGCCTGAAGCACACTCCTCGCGCCCACCTTCTCTTTGCTGCCGGAAAGGCCTCACATAAGAGGCCTGAGTTTACTCGTGACGGAAGCCGTCTGAGTGTACTCGTGTGAGGCCTGCCGCTCTCAGTTCCTTGCTGGGAGCTTCAGCAAGAGCACTCCGGAGCTCGCCGACCAAAGAATTGTGAGCCCCCCCCCCCCCACCCACCCCCCCACCCCCCCGCCCCCAGGCCTCAAGTAAAAGTCCAGATGTCCCCCGTCAGTAACACCTCGAGTGCCATAGGAGCGAAGAAGCATGCGTTAACGGAATGCTTCAACAGTGCTAGGGATTTAGTTCACGAGACACTGTGCACTCACGCTCGTTGTAACAACTGTCAGAGGGCACTGTATGCCTTCCGACTCCTCTGTTGCGTTTGAGCCACAGGAAGTAAATGCATTCGTTTGATTAAGCTCCGTGAACGTGCAACGACGATGGCGAAGCGCTGCCCTGTTCGCTCGAAAGCTCTCGACTGTACGGCCTTCCAACGGCCTCAGGCTACGCAGTTGCAAACAGCCTTACATTCCATGCTGGTGTGCCCCCAGGTAGGAATTTGGGCTCTTCTGTGAGACACCAGTGTGCGTCCCAAATGAAACCGGCGGGCTCCCCCAGGACGTCTGCGTACGGCAGTCGGTTGCCAGCTGTTTACTTCCAGCCGGAGAAGGAAAAAGAGGACGGCTTTCCAGGGACAATTCTGGGCCCTTGGGACCATCCAGAACCACCAAAGCCTCAACTTTGCACGGCCTGGGGAACGCTCTTCCTCACGTCCAGCAATCCCCACGTCGAAACCTTTCTCAGCGGAGGCAGGCACTCTCTCCCTTGTACTAGATAGCTCGGCAGAGCCTTCCGAGAAACATGCTGCGTCATTCAGCTTGAACGTGGGACGCGAGGGGAGAGTACGCTTTCTCCCCGTTTGGAGGCGCCTTGCGCTTGGCTTCAAAGCTGCCTGAACAGCACTAGCGGCCCGGCGTCTCTGCACGGCAGGATTGTCGTCGTGGGCCGAGGCTGCGTGTTCTCGCAAAGCGAAAACCGTGCGGGCAATCCTTTCTAGGAACTCCTCCCCACGGCACCCCAGGTTCAGCTCCGGCCGAACGAAAGGTGACCTCAGGCCTCAAGGTAAGTTCCAGTGTTTCACGCCGGGGGAGTTGGGTGTGCGGTGGTTTCCATGAGGCCATACTCCACCACGGAGTGCCTCAACCCCGCGACGCTCCTGGGGGCACACAGGATAGGAGCTCGTTCGCCAATTTCGCAGGATGACTTCTCTCCGTGCCGGAACGGCGGCTCCTGGCTTCTGAGGGACCTTAGCCTAAACAGGGCCCTGGAGAAAGCGCTTCACATTCATAGCAAGGGCAACGTACCGCTCTCCGGCTTGCCGGGTTGAGCGCCCCAGTCGTCAAAGAGCCTCGCGAAGGCAGTGCTGCGCAGGCTCCCTCTGCCAGTCGCACGGCCTCCTTGACTGAAAGACAACTGCAGTGCCAAAAGGCACCGTGCTGACGACTGGCTCCAGGAGGGGACTCGGGACAGCACTCTCACAGAAGCGAAAGCTAGGCTGTGGGCCCAGCCTGAGGACCAGCACGTTGTCCACACTTAACACAGCTAAGGCATGAGCCAGACGACAGCCTTGGTCACTGAGGCCTACCTAAGGTACTGCCATACTTACCCACTAGATCCCACGCAGAGGTCCCTGTGCCCAAAAGGGCCTCCATGGAAGGGCCCTGTTCCTCCCGTGGGTTTCCTTGAGGTAATCAGAAACCACTGAGGATAACTACGTGAGCTCCGCTTTGAAACTGGGCGACCCTGGGCAAACCTTATTCCCCTCCGTGGTAGACGAGACAGTGGCGGGTCCTAAGCTGCCTGAAGCACACTCCTCGCGCCCACCTTCTCTTTGCTGCCGGAAAGGCCTCACATAAGAGGCCTGAGTTACTCGTGACGGAAGCCGTCTGAGTGTACTCGTGTGAGGCCTGCCGCTCTCAGTTCCTTGCTGGGAGCTTCAGCAAGAGCACTCCGGAGCTCGCCGACCAAAGAATTGTGAGCCCCCCCCCCCCACCCACCCCCCCACCCCCCCGCCCCCAGGCCTCAAGTAAAAGTCCAGATGTCCCCCGTCAGTAACACCTCGGAGTGCCATAGGAGCGAAGAAGCATGCGTTAACGGAATGCTTCAACAGTGCTAGGGATTTAGTTCACGAGACACTGTGCACTCACGCTCGTTGTAACAACTGTCAGAGGGCACTGTATGCCTTCCGACTCCTCTGTTGCGTTTGAGCCACAGGAAGTAAATGCATTCGTTTGATTAAGCTCCGTGAACGTGCAACGACGATGGCGAAGCGCTGCCCTGTTCGCTCGAAAGCTCTCGACTGTACGGCCTTCCAACGGCCTCAGGCTACGCAGTTGCAAACAGCCTTACATTCCATGCTGGTGTGCCCCCAGGTAGGAATTTGGGCTCTTCTGTGAGACACCAGTGTGCGTCCCAAATGAAACCGGCGGGCTCCCCCAGGACGTCTGCGTACGGCAGTCGGTTGCCAGCTGTTTACTTCCAGCCGGAGAAGGAAAAAGAGGACGGCTTTCCCAGGGACAATTCTGGGCCCTTGGGACCATCCAGAACCACCAAAGCCTCAACTTTGCACGGCCTGGGGAACGCTCTTCCTCACGTCCAGCAATCCCCACGTCGAAACCTTTCTCAGCGGAGGCAGGCACTCTCTCCCTTGTACTAGATAGCTCGGCAGAGCCTTCCGAGAAACATGCTGCGTCATTCAGCTTGAACGTGGGACGCCGAGGGGAGAGTACGCTTTCTCCCCGTTTGGAGGCGCCTTGCGCTTGGCTTCAAAGCTGCCTGAACAGCACTAGCGGCCCGGCGTCTCTGCACGGCAGGATTGTCGTCGTGGGCCGAGGCTGCGTGTTCTCGCAAAGCGAAAACCGTGCGGGCAATCCCTTTCTAGGAACTCCTCCCACGGCACCCCAGGTTCAGCTCCGGCCGAACGAAAGGTGACCTCAGGCCTCAAGGTAAGTTCCAGTGTTTCACGCCGGGGAGTTGGGTGTGCGGTGGTTTCCATGAGGCCATACTCCACCACGGAGTGCCTCAACCCCGCGACGCTCCTGGGGGCACACAGGATAGGAGCTCGTTCGCCAATTTCGCAGGATGACTTCTCTCCGTGCCGGAACGGCGGCTCCTGGCTTCTGAGGGACCTTAGCCTAAACAGGGCCCTGGAGAAAGCGCTTCACATTCATAGCAAGGGCAACGTACCGCTCTCCGGCTTGCCCGGGTTGAGCGCCCCAGTCGTCAAAGAGCCTCGCGAAGGCAGTGCTGCGCAGGCTCCCTCTGCCAGTCGCACGGCCTCCTTGACTGAAAGACAACTGCAGTGCCAAAAGGCACCGTGCTGACGACTGGCTCCAGGAGGGGACTCGGGACAGCACTCTCACAGAAGCGAAAGCTAGGCTGTGGGCCCAGCCTGAGGACCAGCACGTTGTCCACACTTAACACAGCTAAGGCATGAGCCAGACGACAGCCTTGGTCACTGAGGCCTACCTAAGGTACTGCCATACTTACCCACTAGATCCCACGCAGAGGTCCCTGTGCCCAAAAGGGCCTCCATGGAAGGGCCCTGTTCCTCCCGTGGGTTTCCTTGAGGTAATCAGAAACCACTGAGGATAACTACGTGAGCTCCGCTTTGAAACTGGGCGACCCTGGGCAAACCTTATTCCCCTCCGTGGTAGACGAGACAGTGGCGGTCCTAAGCTGCCTGAAGCACACTCCTCGCGCCCACCTTCTCTTTGCTGCCGAAAGGCCTCACATAAGAGGCCTGAGTTTACTCGTGACGGAAGCCGTCTGAGTGTACTCGTGTGAGGCCTGCCGCTCTCAGTTCCTTGCTGGGAGCTTCAGCAAGAGCACTCCGGAGCTCGCCGACCAAAGAATTGTGAGCCCCCCCCCCCCCACCCACCCCCCCACCCCCCCGCCCCCAGGCCTCAAGTAAAAGTCCAGATGTCCCCCGTCAGTAACACCTCGGAGTGCCATAGGAGCGAAGAAGCATGCGTTAACGGAATGCTTCAACAGTGCTAGGGATTTAGTTCACGAGACACTGTGCACTCACGCTCGTTGTAACAACTGTCAGAGGGCACTGTATGCCTTCCGACTCCTCTGTTGCGTTTGAGCCACAGGAAGTAAATGCATTCGTTGATTAAGCTCCGTGAACGTGCAACGACGATGGCGAAGCGCTGCCCTGTTCGCTCGAAAGCTCTCGACTGTACGGCCTTCCAACGGCCTCAGGCTACGCAGTTGCAAACAGCCTTACATTCCATGCTGGTGTGCCCCCAGGTAGGAATTTGGGCTCTTCTGTGAGACACCAGTGTGCGTCCCAATGAAACCGGCGGGCTCCCCCAGGACGTCTGCGTACGGCAGTCGGTTGCCAGCTGTTTACTTCCAGCCGGAGAAGGAAAAAGAGGACGGCTTTCCCAGGGACAATTCTGGGCCCTTGGGACCATCCAGAACCACCAAAGCCTCAACTTTGCACGGCCTGGGGAACGCTCTTCCTCACGTCCAGCAATCCCCACGTCGAAACCTTTCTCAGCGGAGGCAGGCACTCTCTCCTTGTACTAGATAGCTCGGCAGAGCCTTCCGAGAAACATGCTGCGTCATTCAGCTTGAACGTGGGACGCCGAGGGGAGAGTACGCTTTCTCCCCGTTTGGAGGCGCCTTGCGCTTGGCTTCAAAGCTGCCTGAACAGCACTAGCGGCCCGGCGTCTCTGCACGGCAGGATTGTCGTCGTGGGCCGAGGCTGCGTGTTCTCGCAAAGCGAAAACCGTGCGGGCAATCCCTTTCTAGGAACTCCTCCCACGGCACCCCAGGTTCAGCTCCGGCCGAACGAAAGGTGACCTCAGGCCTCAAGGTAAGTTCCAGTGTTTCACGCCGGGGGAGTTGGGTGTGCGGTGGTTTCCATGAGGCCATACTCCACCACGGAGTGCCTCAACCCCGCGACGCTCCTGGGGGCACACAGGATAGGAGCTCGTTCGCCAATTTCGCAGGATGACTTCTCTCCGTGCCGGAACGGCGGCTCCTGGCTTCTGAGGGACCTTAGCCTAAACAGGGCCCTGGAGAAAGCGCTTCACATTCATAGCAAGGGCAACGTACCGCTCTCCGGCTTGCCCGGGTTGAGCGCCCCAGTCGTCAAGAGCCTCGCGAAGGCAGTGCTGCGCAGGCTCCCTCTGCAGTCGCACGGCCTCCTTGACTGAAAGACAACTGCAGTGCCAAAAGGCACCGTGCTGACGACTGGCTCCAGGAGGGGACTCGGGACAGCACTCTCACAGAAGCGAAAGCTAGGCTGTGGGCCCAGCCTGAGGACCAGCACGTTGTCCACACTTAACACAGCTAAGGCATGAGCCAGACGACAGCCTTGGTCACTGAGGCCTACCTAAGGTACTGCCATACTTACCCACTAGATCCCACGCAGAGGTCCCTGTGCCCAAAGGGCCTCCATGGAAGGGCCCTGTTCCTCCGTGGGTTTCCTTGAGGTAATCAGAAACCACTGAGGATAACTACGTGAGCTCCGCTTTGAAACTGGGCGACCCTGGGCAAACCTTATTCCCTCCGTGGTAGACGAGACAGTGGCGGGTCCTAAGCTGCCTGAAGCACACTCCTCGCGCCCACCTTCTCTTTGCTGCCGGAAAGGCCTCACATAAGAGGCCTGAGTTTACTCGTGACGGAAGCCGTCTGAGTGTACTCGTGTGAGGCCTGCCGCTCTCAGTTCCTTGCTGGGAGCTTCAGCAAGAGCACTCCGGAGCTCGCCGACCAAAGAATTGTGAGCCCCCCCCCCCACCCACCCCCCCACCCCCCCCGCCCCCAGGCCTCAAGTAAAAGTCCAGATGTCCCCCGTCAGTAACACCTCGGAGTGCCATAGGAGCGAAGAAGCATGCGTTAACGGAATGCTTCAACAGTGCTAGGGATTTAGTTCACGAGACACTGTGCACTCACGCTCGTTGTAACAACTGTCAGAGGCACTGTATGCCTTCCGACTCCTCTGTTGCGTTTGAGCCACAGGAAGTAAATGCATTCGTTTGATTAAGCTCCGTGAACGTGCAACGACGATGGCGAAGCGCTGCCCTGTTCGCTCGAAAGCTCTCGACTGTACGGCCTTCCAACGGCCTCAGGCTACGCAGTTGCAAACAGCCTTACATTCCATGCTGTGTGCCCCAGGTAGGAATTTGGGCTCTTCTGTGAGACACCAGTGTGCGTCCCAAATGAAACCGGCGGGCTCCCCCAGGACGTCTGCGTACGGCAGTCGGTTGCCAGCTGTTTACTTCCAGCCGGAGAAGGAAAAAGAGGACGGCTTTCCCAGGGACAATTCTGGGCCCTTGGGACCATCCAGAACCACCAAAGCCTCAACTTTGCACGGCCTGGGGAACGCTCTTCCTCACGTCCAGCAATCCCCACGTCGAAACCTTTCTCAGCGGAGGCAGGCACTCTCTCCCTTGTACTAGATAGCTCGGCAGAGCCTTCCGAGAAACATGCTGCGTCATTCAGCTTGAACGTGGGACGCCGAGGGGAGAGTACGCTTTCTCCCGTTTGGAGGCGCCTTGCGCTTGGCTTCAAAGCTGCCTGAACAGCACTAGCGGCCCGGCGTCTCTGCACGGCAGGATTGTCGTCGTGGGCCGAGGCTGCGTGTTCTCGCAAAGCGAAAACCGTGCGGGCAATCCCTTTCTAGGAACTCCTCCCACGGCACCCCAGGTTCAGCTCCGGCCGAACGAAAGGTGACCTCAGGCCTCAAGGTAAGTTCCAGTGTTTCACGCCGGGGGAGTTGGGTGTGCGGTGGTTTCCATGAGGCCATACTCCACCACGGAGTGCCTCAACCCCGCGACGCTCCTGGGGGCACACAGGATAGGAGCTCGTTCGCCAATTTCGCAGGATGACTTCTCTCCGTGCCGGAACGGCGGCTCCTGGCTTCTGAGGGACCTTAGCCTAAACAGGGCCCTGGAGAAAGCGCTTCACATTCATAGCAAGGGCAACGTACCGCTCTCCGGCTTGCCCGGGTTGAGCGCCCCAAGTCGTCAAAGAGCCTCGCGAAGGCAGTGCTGCGCAGGCTCCCTCTGCCAGTCGCACGGCCTCCTTGACTGAAAGACAACTGCAGTGCCAAAAGGCACCGTGCTGACGACTGGCTCCAGGAGGGGACTCGGGACAGCACTCTCACAGAAGCGAAAGCTAGGCTGTGGGCCCAGCCTGAGGACCAGCACGTTGTCCACACTTAACACAGCTAAGGCATGAGCCAGACGACAGCCTTGGTCACTGAGGCCTACCTAAGGTACTGCCATACTTACCCACTAGATCCCACGCAGAGGTCCCTGTGCCCAAAAGGGCCTCCATGGAAGGGCCCTGTTCCTCCCGTGGGTTTCCTTGAGGTAATCAGAAACCACTGAGGATAACTACGTGAGCTCCGCTTTGAAACTGGGCGACCCTGGGCAAACCTTATTCCCCTCCGTGGTAGACGAGACAGTGGCGGGTCCTAAGCTGCCTGAAGCACACTCCTCGCGCCCACCTTCTCTTTGCTGCCGGAAAGGCCTCACATAAGAGGCCTGAGTTTACTCGTGACGGAAGCCGTCTGAGTGTACTCGTGTGAGGCCTGCCGCTCTCAGTTCCTTGCTGGGAGCTTCAGCAAGAGCACTCCGGAGCTCGCCGACCAAAGAATTGTGAGCCCCCCCCCCCCACCCACCCCCCCACCCCCCCGCCCCCAGGCCTCAAGTAAAAGTCCAGATGTCCCCCGTCAGTAACACCTCGGAGTGCCATAGGAGCGAAGAAGCATGCGTTAACGGAATGCTTCAACAGTGCTAGGGATTTAGTTCACGAGACACTGTGCACTCACGCTCGTTGTAACAACTGTCAGAGGGCACTGTATGCCTTCCGACTCCTCTGTTGCGTTTGAGCCACAGGAAGTAAATGCATTCGTTTGATTAAGCTCCGTGAACGTGCAACGACGATGGCGAAGCGCTGCCCTGTTCGCTCGAAAGCTCTCGACTGTACGGCCTTCCAACGGCCTCAGGCTACGCAGTTGCAAACAGCCTTACATTCCATGCTGGTGTGCCCCCAGGTAGGAATTTGGGCTCTTCTGTGAGACACCAGTGTGCGTCCCAAATGAAACCGGCGGGCTCCCCCAGGACGTCTGCGTACGGCAGTCGGTTGCCAGCTGTTTACTTCCAGCCGGAGAAGGAAAAAGAGGACGGCTTTCCCAGGGACAATTCTGGGCCCTTGGGACCATCCAGAACCACCAAAGCCTCAACTTTGCACGGCCTGGGGAACGCTCTTCCTCACGTCCAGCAATCCCCACGTCGAAACCTTTCTCAGCGGAGGCAGGCACTCTCTCCCTTGTACTAGATAGCTCGGCAGAGCCTTCCGAGAAACATGCTGCGTCATTCAGCTTGAACGTGGGACGCCGAGGGGAGAGTACGCTTTCTCCCCGTTTGGAGGCGCCTTGCGCTTGGCTTCAAAGCTGCCTGAACAGCACTAGCGGCCCGGCGTCTCTGCACGGCAGGATTGTCGTCGTGGGCCGAGGCTGCGTGTTCTCGCAAAGCGAAAACCGTGCGGGCAATCCCTTTCTAGGAACTCCTCCCACGGCACCCCAGGTTCAGCTCCGGCCGAACGAAAGGTGACCTCAGGCCTCAAGGTAAGTTCCAGTGTTTCACGCCGGGGGAGTTGGGTGTGCGGTGGTTTCCATGAGGCCATACTCCACCACGGAGTGCCTCAACCCCGCGACGCTCCTGGGGGCACACAGGATAGGAGCTCGTTCGCCAATTTCGCAGGATGACTTCTCTCCGTGCCGGAACGGCGGCTCCTGGCTTCTGAGGGACCTTAGCCTAAACAGGGCCCTGGAGAAAGCGCTTCACATTCATAGCAAGGGCAACGTACCGCTCTCTCGGCTTGCCCGGGTTGAGCGCCCCAGTCGTCAAAGAGCCTCGCGAAGGCAGTGCTGCGCAGGCTCCCTCTGCCAGTCGCACGGCCTCCTTGACTGAAAGACAACTGCAGTGCCAAAAGGCACCGTGCTGACGACTGGCTCCAGGAGGGGACTCGGGACAGCACTCTCACAGAAGCGAAAGCTAGGCTGTGGGCCCAGCCTGAGGACCAGCACGTTGTCCACACTTAACACAGCTAAGGCATGAGCCAGACGACAGCCTTGGTCACTGAGGCCTACCTAAGGTACTGCCATACTTACCCACTAGATCCCACGCAGAGGTCCCTGTGCCCAAAAGGGCCTCCATGGAAGGGCCCTGTTCCTCCCGTGGGTTTCCTTGAGGTAATCAGAAACCACTGAGGATAACTACGTGAGCTCCGCTTTGAAACTGGGCGACCCTGGGCAAACCTTATTCCCCTCCGTGGTAGACGAGACAGTGGCGGGTCCTAAGCTGCCTGAAGCACACTCCTCGCGCCCACCTTCTCTTTGCTGCCGGAAAGGCCTCACATAAGAGGCCTGAGTTTACTCGTGACGGAAGCCGTCTGAGTGTACTCGTGTGAGGCCTGCCGCTCTCAGTTCCTTGCTGGGAGCTTCAGCAAGAGCACTCCGGAGCTCGCCGACCAAAGAATTGTGAGCCCCCCCCCCCCACCCACCCCCCCACCCCCCCGCCCCCAGGCCTCAAGTAAAAGTCCAGATGTCCCCCGTCAGTAACACCTCGGAGTGCCATAGGAGCGAAGAAGCATGCGTTAACGGAATGCTTCAACAGTGCTAGGGATTTAGTTCACGAGACACTGTGCACTCACGCTCGTTGTAACAACTGTCAGAGGGCACTGTATGCCTTCCGACTCCTCTGTTGCGTTTGAGCCACAGGAAGTAAATGCATTCGTTTGATTAAGCTCCGTGAACGTGCAACGACGATGGCGAAGCGCTGCCCTGTTCGCTCGAAAGCTCTCGACTGTACGGCCTTCCAACGGCCTCAGGCTACGCAGTTGCAAACAGCCTTACATTCCATGCTGGTGTGCCCCCAGGTAGGAATTTGGGCTCTTCTGTGAGACACCAGTGTGCGTCCCAAATGAAACCGGCGGGCTCCCCCAGGACGTCTGCGTACGGCAGTCGGTTGCCAGCTGTTTACTTCCAGCCGGAGAAGGAAAAAGAGGACGGCTTTCCCAGGGACAATTCTGGGCCCTTGGGACCATCCAGAACCACCAAAGCCTCAACTTTGCACGGCCTGGGGAACGCTCTTCCTCACGTCCAGCAATCCCCACGTCGAAACCTTTCTCAGCGGAGGCAGGCACTCTCTCCCTTGTACTAGATAGCTCGGCAGAGCCTTCCGAGAAACATGCTGCGTCATTCAGCTTGAACGTGGGACGCCGAGGGGAGAGTACGCTTTCTCCCCGTTTGGAGGCGCCTTGCGCTTGGCTTCAAAGCTGCCTGAACAGCACTAGCGGCCCGGCGTCTCTGCACGGCAGGATTGTCGTCGTGGGCCGAGGCTGCGTGTTCTCGCAAAGCGAAAACCGTGCGGGCAATCCCTTTCTAGGAACTCCTCCCACGGCACCCCAGGTTCAGCTCCGGCCGAACGAAAGGTGACCTCAGGCCTCAAGGTAAGTTCCAGTGTTTCACGCCGGGGGAGTTGGGTGTGCGGTGGTTTCCATGAGGCCATACTCCACCACGGAGTGCCTCAACCCCGCGACGCTCCTGGGGGCACACAGGATAGGAGCTCGTTCGCCAATTTCGCAGGATGACTTCTCTCCGTGCCGGAACGGCGGCTCCTGGCTTCTGAGGGACCTTAGCCTAAACAGGGCCCTGGAGAAAGCGCTTCACATTCATAGCAAGGGCAACGTACCGCTCTCCGGCTTGCCCGGGTTGAGCGCCCCAGTCGTCAAAGAGCCTCGCGAAGGCAGTGCTGCGCAGGCTCCCTCTGCCAGTCGCACGGCCTCCTTGACTGAAAGACAACTGCAGTGCCAAAAGGCACCGTGCTGACGACTGGCTCCAGGAGGGGACTCGGGACAGCACTCTCACAGAAGCGAAAGCTAGGCTGTGGGCCCAGCCTGAGGACCAGCACGTTGTCCACACTTAACACAGCTAAGGCATGAGCCAGACGACAGCCTTGGTCACTGAGGCCTACCTAAGGTACTGCCATACTTACCCACTAGATCCCACGCAGAGGTCCCTGTGCCCAAAAGGGCCTCCATGGAAGGGCCCTGTTCCTCCCGTGGGTTTCCTTGAGGTAATCAGAAACCACTGAGGATAACTACGTGAGCTCCGCTTTGAAACTGGGCGACCCTGGGCAAACCTTATTCCCCTCCGTGGTAGACGAGACAGTGGCGGGTCCTAAGCTGCCTGAAGCACACTCCTCGCGCCCACCTTCTCTTTGCTGCCGGAAAGGCCTCACATAAGAGGCCTGAGTTTACTCGTGACGGAAGCCGTCTGAGTGTACTCGTGTGAGGCCTGCCGCTCTCAGTTCCTTGCTGGGAGCTTCAGCAAGAGCACTCCGGAGCTCGCCGACCAAAGAATTGTGAGCCCCCCCCCCACCCACCCCCCCACCCCCCCGCCCCCAGGCCTCAAGTAAAAGTCCAGATGTCCCCCGTCAGTAACACCTCGGAGTGCCATAGGAGCGAAGAAGCATGCGTTAACGGAATGCTTCAACAGTGCTAGGGATTTAGTTCACGAGACACTGTGCACTCACGCTCGTTGTAACAACTGTCAGAGGGCACTGTATGCCTTCCGACTCCTCTGTTGCGTTTGAGCCACAGGAAGTAAATGCATTCGTTTGATTAAGCTCCGTGAACGTGCAACGACGATGGCGAAGCGCTGCCCTGTTCGCTCGAAAGCTCTCGACTGTACGGCCTTCCAACGGCCTCAGGCTACGCAGTTGCAAACAGCCTTACATTCCATGCTGGTGTGCCCCCAGGTAGGAATTTGGGCTCTTCTGTGAGACACCAGTGTGCGTCCCAAATGAAACCGGCGGGCTCCCCCAGGACGTCTGCGTACGGCAGTCGGTTGCCAGCTGTTTACTTCCAGCCGGAGAAGGAAAAAGAGGACGGCTTTCCCAGGGACAATTCTGGGCCCTTGGGACCATCCAGAACCACCAAAGCCTCAACTTTGCACGGCCTGGGGAACGCTCTTCCTCACGTCCAGCAATCCCCACGTCGAAACCTTTCTCAGCGGAGGCAGGCACTCTCTCCCTTGTACTAGATAGCTCGGCAGAGCCTTCCGAGAAACATGCTGCGTCATTCAGCTTGAACGTGGGACGCCGAGGGGAGAGTACGCTTTCTCCCCGTTTGGAGGCGCCTTGCGCTTGGCTTCAAAGCTGCCTGAACAGCACTAGCGGCCCGGCGTCTCTGCACGGCAGGATTGTCGTCGTGGGCCGAGGCTGCGTGTTCTCGCAAAGCGAAAACCGTGCGGGCAATCCCTTTCTAGGAACTCCTCCCACGGCACCCCAGGTTCAGCTCCGGCCGAACGAAAGGTGACCTCAGGCCTCAAGGTAAGTTCCAGTGTTTCACGCCGGGGGAGTTGGGTGTGCGGTGGTTTCCATGAGGCCATACTCCACCACGGAGTGCCTCAACCCCGCGACGCTCCTGGGGGCACACAGGATAGGAGCTCGTTCGCCAATTTCGCAGGATGACTTCTCTCCGTGCCGGAACGGCGGCTCCTGGCTTCTGAGGGACCTTAGCCTAAACAGGGCCCTGGAGAAAGCGCTTCACATTCATAGCAAGGGCAACGTACCGCTCTCCGGCTTGCCCGGGTTGAGCGCCCCAGTCGTCAAAGAGCCTCGCGAAGGCAGTGCTGCGCAGGCTCCCTCTGCCAGTCGCACGGCCTCCTTGACTGAAAGACAACTGCAGTGCCAAAAGGCACCGTGCTGACGACTGGCTCCAGGAGGGGACTCGGGACAGCACTCTCACAGAAGCGAAAGCTAGGCTGTGGGCCCAGCCTGAGGACCAGCACGTTGTCCACACTTAACACAGCTAAGGCATGAGCCAGACGACAGCCTTGGTCACTGAGGCCTACCTAAGGTACTGCCATACTTACCCACTAGATCCCACGCAGAGGTCCCTGTGCCCAAAAGGGCCTCCATGGAAGGGCCCTGTTCCTCCCGTGGGTTTCCTTGAGGTAATCAGAAACCACTGAGGATAACTACGTGAGCTCCGCTTTGAAACTGGGCGACCCTGGGCAAACCTTATTCCCCTCCGTGGTAGACGAGACAGTGGCGGGTCCTAAGCTGCCTGAAGCACACTCCTCGCGCCCACCTTCTCTTTGCTGCCGGAAAGGCCTCACAAAAGAGGCCTGAGTTTACTCGTGACGGAAGCCGTCTGAGTGTACTCGTGTGAGGCCTGCCGCTCTCAGTTCCTTGCTGGGAGCTTCAGCAAGAGCACTCCGGAGCTCGCCGACCAAAGAATTGTGAGCCCCCCCCCACCCACCCCCCCACCCCCCCGCCCCCAGGCCTCAAGTAAAAGTCCAGATGTCCCCCGTCAGTAACACCTCGGAGTGCCATAGGAGCGAAGAAGCATGCGTTAACGGAATGCTTCAACAGTGCTAGGGATTTAGTTCACGAGACACTGTGCACTCACGCTCGTTGTAACAACTGTCAGAGGGCACTGTATGCCTTCCGACTCCTCTGTTGCGTTTGAGCCACAGGAAGTAAATGCATTCGTTTGATTAAGCTCCGTGAACGTGCAACGACGATGGCGAAGCGCTGCCCTGTTCGCTCGAAAGCTCTCGACTGTACGGCCTTCCAACGGCCTCAGGCTACGCAGTTGCAAACAGCCTTACATTCCATGCTGGTGTGCCCCCAGGTAGGAATTTGGGCTCTTCTGTGAGACACCAGTGTGCGTCCCAAATGAAACCGGCGGGCTCCCCCAGGACGTCTGCGTACGGCAGTCGGTTGCCAGCTGTTTACTTCCAGCCGGAGAAGGAAAAAGAGGACGGCTTTCCCAGGGACAATTCTGGGCCCTTGGGACCATCCAGAACCACCAAAGCCTCAACTTTGCACGGCCTGGGGAACGCTCTTCCTCACGTCCAGCAATCCCCACGTCGAAACCTTTCTCAGCGGAGGCAGGCACTCTCTCCCTTGTACTAGATAGCTCGGCAGAGCCTTCCGAGAAACATGCTGCGTCATTCAGCTTGAACGTGGGACGCCGAGGGGAGAGTACGCTTTCTCCCCGTTTGGAGGCGCCTTGCGCTTGGCTTCAAAGCTGCCTGAACAGCACTAGCGGCCCGGCGTCTCTGCACGGCAGGATTGTCGTCGTGGGCCGAGGCTGCGTGTTCTCGCAAAGCGAAAACCGTGCGGGCAATCCCTTTCTAGGAACTCCTCCCACGGCACCCCAGGTTCAGCTCCGGCCGAACGAAAGGTGACCTCAGGCCTCAAGGTAAGTTCCAGTGTTTCACGCCGGGGGAGTTGGGTGTGCGGTGGTTTCCATGAGGCCATACTCCACCACGGAGTGCCTCAACCCCGCGACGCTCCTGGGGGCACACAGGATAGGAGCTCGTTCGCCAATTTCGCAGGATGACTTCTCTCCGTGCCGGAACGGCGGCTCCTGGCTTCTGAGGGACCTTAGCCTAAACAGGGCCCTGGAGAAAGCGCTTCACATTCATAGCAAGGGCAACGTACCGCTCTCCGGCTTGCCCGGGTTGAGCGCCCCAGTCGTCAAAGAGCCTCGCGAAGGCAGTGCTGCGCAGGCTCCCTCTGCCAGTCGCACGGCCTCCTTGACTGAAAGACAACTGCAGTGCCAAAAGGCACCGTGCTGACGACTGGCTCCAGGAGGGGACTCGGGACAGCACTCTCACAGAAGCGAAAGCTAGGCTGTGGGCCCAGCCTGAGGACCAGCACGTTGTCCACACTTAACACAGCTAAGGCATGAGCCAGACGACAGCCTTGGTCACTGAGGCCTACCTAAGGTACTGCCATACTTACCCACTAGATCCCACGCAGAGGTCCCTGTGCCCAAAAGGGCCTCCATGGAAGGGCCCTGTTCCTCCCGTGGGTTTCCTTGAGGTAATCAGAAACCACTGAGGATAACTACGTGAGCTCCGCTTTGAAACTGGGCGACCCTGGGCAAACCTTATTCCCCTCCGTGGTAGACGAGACAGTGGCGGGTCCTAAGCTGCCTGAAGCACACTCCTCGCGCCCACCTTCTCTTTGCTGCCGGAAAGGCCTCACATAAGAGGCCTGAGTTTACTCGTGACGGAAGCCGTCTGAGTGTACTCGTGTGAGGCCTGCCGCTCTCAGTTCCTTGCTGGGAGCTTCAGCAAGAGCACTCCGGAGCTCGCCGACCAAAGAATTGTGAGCCCCCCCCCCACCCACCCCCCCACCCCCCCGCCCCCAGGCCTCAAGTAAAAGTCCAGATGTCCCCCGTCAGTAACACCTCGGAGTGCCATAGGAGCGAAGAAGCATGCGTTAACGGAATGCTTCAACAGTGCTAGGGATTTAGTTCACGAGACACTGTGCACTCACGCTCGTTGTAACAACTGTCAGAGGGCACTGTATGCCTTCCGACTCCTCTGTTGCGTTTGAGCCACAGGAAGTAAATGCATTCGTTTGATTAAGCTCCGTGAACGTGCAACGACGATGGCGAAGCGCTGCCCTGTTCGCTCGAAAGCTCTCGACTGTACGGCCTTCCAACGGCCTCAGGCTACGCAGTTGCAAACAGCCTTACATTCCATGCTGGTGTGCCCCCAGGTAGGAATTTGGGCTCTTCTGTGAGACACCAGTGTGCGTCCCAAATGAAACCGGCGGGCTCCCCCAGGACGTCTGCGTACGGCAGTCGGTTGCCAGCTGTTTACTTCCAGCCGGAGAAGGAAAAAGAGGACGGCTTTCCCAGGGACAATTCTGGGCCCTTGGGACCATCCAGAACCACCAAAGCCTCAACTTTGCACGGCCTGGGGAACGCTCTTCCTCACGTCCAGCAATCCCCACGTCGAAACCTTTCTCAGCGGAGGCAGGCACTCTCTCCCTTGTACTAGATAGCTCGGCAGAGCCTTCCGAGAAACATGCTGCGTCATTCAGCTTGAACGTGGGACGCCGAGGGGAGAGTACGCTTTCTCCCCGTTTGGAGGCGCCTTGCGCTTGGCTTCAAAGCTGCCTGAACAGCACTAGCGGCCCGGCGTCTCTGCACGGCAGGATTGTCGTCGTGGGCCGAGGCTGCGTGTTCTCGCAAAGCGAAAACCGTGCGGGCAATCCCTTTCTAGGAACTCCTCCCACGGCACCCCAGGTTCAGCTCCGGCCGAACGAAAGGTGACCTCAGGCCTCAAGGTAAGTTCCAGTGTTTCACGCCGGGGGAGTTGGGTGTGCGGTGGTTTCCATGAGGCCATACTCCACCGCGGAGTGCCTCAACCCCGCGACGCTCCTGGGGGCACACAGGATAGGAGCTCGTTCGCCAATTTCGCAGGATGACTTCTCTCCGTGCCGGAACGGCGGCTCCTGGCTTCTGAGGGACCTTAGCCTAAACAGGGCCCTGGAGAAAGCGCTTCACATTCATAGCAAGGGCAACGTACCGCTCTCCGGCTTGCCCGGGTTGAGCGCCCCAGTCGTCAAAGAGCCTCGCGAAGGCAGTGCTGCGCAGGCTCCCTCTGCCAGTCGCACGGCCTCCTTGACTGAAAGACAACTGCAGTGCCAAAAGGCACCGTGCTGACGACTGGCTCCAGGAGGGGACTCGGGACAGCACTCTCACAGAAGCGAAAGCTAGGCTGTGGGCCCAGCCTGAGGACCAGCACGTTGTCCACACTTAACACAGCTAAGGCATGAGCCAGACGACAGCCTTGGTCACTGAGGCCTACCTAAGGTACTGCCATACTTACCCACTAGATCCCACGCAGAGGTCCCTGTGCCCAAAAGGGCCTCCATGGAAGGGCCCTGTTCCTCCCGTGGGTTTCCTTGAGGTAATCAGAAACCACTGAGGATAACTACGTGAGCTCCGCTTTGAAACTGGGCGACCCTGGGCAAACCTTATTCCCCTCCGTGGTAGACGAGACAGTGGCGGGTCCTAAGCTGCCTGAAGCACACTCCTCGCGCCCACCTTCTCTTTGCTGCCGGAAAGGCCTCACATAAGAGGCCTGAGTTTACTCGTGACGGAAGCCGTCTGAGTGTACTCGTGTGAGGCCTGCCGCTCTCAGTTCCTTGCTGGGAGCTTCAGCAAGAGCACTCCGGAGCTCGCCGACCAAAGAATTGTGAGCCCCCCCCCCCACCCACCCCCCCACCCCCCCGCCCCCAGGCCTCAAGTAAAAGTCCAGATGTCCCCCGTCAGTAACACCTCGGAGTGCCATAGGAGCGAAGAAGCATGCGTTAACGGAATGCTTCAACAGTGCTAGGGATTTAGTTCACGAGACACTGTGCACTCACGCTCGTTGTAACAACTGTCAGAGGGCACTGTATGCCTTCCGACTCCTCTGTTGCGTTTGAGCCACAGGAAGTAAATGCATTCGTTTGATTAAGCTCCGTGAACGTGCAACGACGATGGCGAAGCGCTGCCCTGTTCGCTCGAAAGCTCTCGACTGTACGGCCTTCCAACGGCCTCAGGCTACGCAGTTGCAAACAGCCTTACATTCCATGCTGGTGTGCCCCCAGGTAGGAATTTGGGCTCTTCTGTGAGACACCAGTGTGCGTCCCAAATGAAACCGGCGGGCTCCCCCAGGACGTCTGCGTACGGCAGTCGGTTGCCAGCTGTTTACTTCCAGCCGGAGAAGGAAAAAGAGGACGGCTTTCCCAGGGACAATTCTGGGCCCTTGGGACCATCCAGAACCACCAAAGCCTCAACTTTGCACGGCCTGGGGAACGCTCTTCCTCACGTCCAGCAATCCCCACGTCGAAACCTTTCTCAGCGGAGGCAGGCACTCTCTCCCTTGTACTAGATAGCTCGGCAGAGCCTTCCGAGAAACATGCTGCGTCATTCAGCTTGAACGTGGGACGCCGAGGGGAGAGTACGCTTTCTCCCCGTTTGGAGGCGCCTTGCGCTTGGCTTCAAAGCTGCCTGAACAGCACTAGCGGCCCGACGTCTCTGCACGGCAGGATTGTCGTCGTGGGCCGAGGCTGCGTGTTCTCGCAAAGCGAAAACCGTGCGGGCAATCCCTTTCTAGGAACTCCTCCCACGGCACCCCAGGTTCAGCTCCGGCCGAACGAAAGGTGACCTCAGGCCTCAAGGTAAGTTCCAGTGTTTCACGCCGGGGGAGTTGGGTGTGCGGTGGTTTCCATGAGGCCATACTCCACCACGGAGTGCCTCAACCCCGCGACGCTCCTGGGGGCACACAGGATAGGAGCTCGTTCGCCAATTTCGCAGGATGACTTCTCTCCGTGCCGGAACGGCGGCTCCTGGCTTCTGAGGGACCTTAGCCTAAACAGGCCCCTGGAGAAAGCGCTTCACATTCATAGCAAGGGCAACGTACCGCTCTCCGGCTTGCCCGGGTTGAGCGCCCCAGTCGTCAAAGAGCCTCGCGAAGGCAGTGCTGCGCAGGCTCCCTCTGCCGGTCGCACGGCCTCCTTGACTGAAAGACAACTGCAGTGCCAAAAGGCACCGTGCTGACGACTGGCTCCAGGAGGGGACTCGGGACAGCACTCTCACAGAAGCGAAAGCTAGGCTGTGGGCCCAGCCTGAGGACCAGCACGTTGTCCACACTTAACACAGCTAAGGCATGAGCCAGACGACAGCCTTGGTCACTGAGGCCTACCTAAGGTACTGCCATACTTACCCACTAGATCCCACGCAGAGGTCCCTGTGCCCAAAAGGGCCTCCATGGAAGGGCCCTGTTCCTCCCGTGGGTTTCCTTGAGGTAATCAGAAACCACTGAGGATAACTACGTGAGCTCCGCTTTGAAACTGGGCGACCCTGGGCAAACCTTATTCCCCTCCGTGGTAGACGAGACAGTGGCGGGTCCTAAGCTGCCTGAAGCACACTCCTCGCGCCCACCTTCTCTTTGCTGCCGGAAAGGCCTCACATAAGAGGCCTGAGTTTACTCGTGACGGAAGCCGTCTGAGTGTACTCGTGTGAGGCCTGCCGCTCTCAGTTCCTTGCTGGGAGCTTCAGCAAGAGCACTCCGGAGCTCGCCGACCAAAGAATTGTGAGCCCCCCCCCCCACCCACCCCCCCACCCCCCCGCCCCCAGGCCTCAAGTAAAAGTCCAGATGTCCCCCGTCAGTAACACCTCGGAGTGCCATAGGAGCGAAGAAGCATGCGTTAACGGAATGCTTCAACAGTGCTAGGGATTTAGTTCACGAGACACTGTGCACTCACGCTCGTTGTAACAACTGTCAGAGGGCACTGTATGCCTTCCGACTCCTCTGTTGCGTTTGAGCCACAGGAAGTAAATGCATTCGTTTGATTAAGCTCCGTGAACGTGCAACGACGATGGCGAAGCGCTGCCCTGTTCGCTCGAAAGCTCTCGACTGTACGGCCTTCCAACGGCCTCAGGCTACGCAGTTGCAAACAGCCTTACATTCCATGCTGGTGTGCCCCCAGGTAGGAATTTGGGCTCTTCTGTGAGACACCAGTGTGCGTCCCAAATGAAACCGGCGGGCTCCCCCAGGACGTCTGCGTACGGCAGTCGGTTGCCAGCTGTTTACTTCCAGCCGGAGAAGGAAAAAGAGGACGGCTTTCCCAGGGACAATTCTGGGCCCTTGGGACCATCCAGAACCACCAAAGCCTCAACTTTGCACGGCCTGGGGAACGCTCTTCCTCACGTCCAGCAATCCCCACGTCGAAACCTTTCTCAGCGGAGGCAGGCACTCTCTCCCTTGTACTAGATAGCTCGGCAGAGCCTTCCGAGAAACATGCTGCGTCATTCAGCTTGAACGTGGGACGCCGAGGGGAGAGTACGCTTTCTCCCCGTTTGGAGGCGCCTTGCGCTTGGCTTCAAAGCTGCCTGAACAGCACTAGCGGCCCGACGTCTCTGCACGGCAGGATTGTCGTCGTGGGCCGAGGCTGCGTGTTCTCGCAAAGCGAAAACCGTGCGGGCAATCCCTTTCTAGGAACTCCTCCCACGGCACCCCAGGTTCAGCTCCGGCCGAACGAAAGGTGACCTCAGGCCTCAAGGTAAGTTCCAGTGTTTCACGCCGGGGGAGTTGGGTGTGCGGTGGTTTCCATGAGGCCATACTCCACCACGGAGTGCCTCAACCCCGCGACGCTCCTGGGGGCACACAGGATAGGAGCTCGTTCGCCAATTTCGCAGGATGACTTCTCTCCGTGCCGGAACGGCGGCTCCTGGCTTCTGAGGGACCTTAGCCTAAACAGGGCCCTGGAGAAAGCGCTTCACATTCATAGCAAGGGCAACGTACCGCTCTCCGGCTTGCCCGGGTTGAGCGCCCCAGTCGTCAAAGAGCCTCGCGAAGGCAGTGCTGCGCAGGCTCCCTCTGCCGGTCGCACGGCCTCCTTGACTGAAAGACAACTGCAGTGCCAAAAGGCACCGTGCTGACGACTGGCTCCAGGAGGGGACTCGGGACAGCACTCTCACAGAAGCGAAAGCTAGGCTGTGGGCCCAGCCTGAGGACCAGCACGTTGTCCACACTTAACACAGCTAAGGCATGAGCCAGACGACAGCCTTGGTCACTGAGGCCTACCTAAGGTACTGCCATACTTACCCACTAGATCCCACGCAGAGGTCCCTGTGCCCAAAAGGGCCTCCATGGAAGGGCCCTGTTCCTCCCGTGGGTTTCCTTGAGGTAATCAGAAACCACTGAGGATAACTACGTGAGCTCCGCTTTGAAACTGGGCGACCCTGGGCAAACCTTATTCCCCTCCGTGGTAGACGAGACAGTGGCGGGTCCTAAGCTGCCTGAAGCACACTCCTCGCGCCCACCTTCTCTTTGCTGCCGGAAAGGCCTCACATAAGAGGCCTGAGTTTACTCGTGACGGAAGCCGTCTGAGTGTACTCGTGTGAGGCCTGCCGCTCTCAGTTCCTTGCTGGGAGCTTCAGCAAGAGCACTCCGGAGCTCGCCGACCAAAGAATTGTGAGCCCCCCCCCCCCACCCACCCCCCCACCCCCCCGCCCCCAGGCCTCAAGTAAAAGTCCAGATGTCCCCCGTCAGTAACACCTCGGAGTGCCATAGGAGCGAAGAAGCATGCGTTAACGGAATGCTTCAACAGTGCTAGGGATTTAGTTCACGAGACACTGTGCACTCACGCTCGTTGTAACAACTGTCAGAGGGCACTGTATGCCTTCCGACTCCTCTGTTGCGTTTGAGCCACAGGAAGTAAATGCATTCGTTTGATTAAGCTCCGTGAACGTGCAACGACGATGGCGAAGCGCTGCCCTGTTCGCTCGAAAGCTCTCGACTGTACGGCCTTCCAACGGCCTCAGGCTACGCAGTTGCAAACAGCCTTACATTCCATGCTGGTGTGCCCCCAGGTAGGAATTTGGGCTCTTCTGTGAGACACCAGTGTGCGTCCCAAATGAAACCGGCGGGCTCCCCCAGGACGTCTGCGTACGGCAGTCGGTTGCCAGCTGTTTACTTCCAGCCGGAGAAGGAAAAAGAGGACGGCTTTCCCAGGGACAATTCTGGGCCCTTGGGACCATCCAGAACCACCAAAGCCTCAACTTTGCACGGCCTGGGGAACGCTCTTCCTCACGTCCAGCAATCCCCACGTCGAAACCTTTCTCAGCGGAGGCAGGCACTCTCTCCCTTGTACTAGATAGCTCGGCAGAGCCTTCCGAGAAACATGCTGCGTCATTCAGCTTGAACGTGGGACGCCGAGGGGAGAGTACGCTTTCTCCCCGTTTGGAGGCGCCTTGCGCTTGGCTTCAAAGCTGCCTGAACAGCACTAGCGGCCCGGCGTCTCTGCACGGCAGGATTGTCGTCGTGGGCCGAGGCTGCGTGTTCTCGCAAAGCGAAAACCGTGCGGGCAATCCCTTTCTAGGAACTCCTCCCACGGCACCCCAGGTTCAGCTCCGGCCGAACGAAAGGTGACCTCAGGCCTCAAGGTAAGTTCCAGTGTTTCACGCCGGGGGAGTTGGGTGTGCGGTGGTTTCCATGAGGCCATACTCCACCACGGAGTGCCTCAACCCCGCGACGCTCCTGGGGGCACACAGGATAGGAGCTCGTTCGCCAATTTCGCAGGATGACTTCTCTCCGTGCCGGAACGGCGGCTCCTGGCTTCTGAGGGACCTTAGCCTAAACAGGGCCCTGGAGAAAGCGCTTCACATTCATAGCAAGGGCAACGTACCGCTCTCCGGCTTGCCCGGGTTGAGCGCCCCAGTCGTCAAAGAGCCTCGCGAAGGCAGTGCTGCGCAGGCTCCCTCTGCCAGTCGCACGGCCTCCTTGACTGAAAGACAACTGCAGTGCCAAAAGGCACCGTGCTGACGACTGGCTCCAGGAGGGGACTCGGGACAGCACTCTCACAGAAGCGAAAGCTAGGCTGTGGGCCCAGCCTGAGGACCAGCACGTTGTCCACACTTAACACAGCTAAGGCATGAGCCAGACGACAGCCTTGGTCACTGAGGCCTACCTAAGGTACTGCCATACTTACCCACTAGATCCCACGCAGAGGTCCCTGTGCCCAAAAGGGCCTCCATGGAAGGGCCCTGTTCCTCCCGTGGGTTTCCTTGAGGTAATCAGAAACCACTGAGGATAACTACGTGAGCTCCGCTTTGAAACTGGGCGACCCTGGGCAAACCTTATTCCCCTCCGTGGTAGACGAGACAGTGGCGGGTCCTAAGCTGCCTGAAGCACACTCCTCGCGCCCACCTTCTCTTTGCTGCCGGAAAGGCCTCACATAAGAGGCCTGAGTTTACTCGTGACGGAAGCCGTCTGAGTGTACTCGTGTGAGGCCTGCCGCTCTCAGTTCCTTGCTGGGAGCTTCAGCAAGAGCACTCCGGAGCTCGCCGACCAAAGAATTGTGAGCCCCCCCCCCCCACCCACCCCCCCACCCCCCCGCCCCCAGGCCTCAAGTAAAAGTCCAGATGTCCCCCGTCAGTAACACCTCGGAGTGCCATAGGAGCGAAGAAGCATGCGTTAACGGAATGCTTCAACAGTGCTAGGGATTTAGTTCACGAGACACTGTGCACTCACGCTCGTTGTAACAACTGTCAGAGGGCACTGTATGCCTTCCGACTCCTCTGTTGCGTTTGAGCCACAGGAAGTAAATGCATTCGTTTGATTAAGCTCCGTGAACGTGCAACGACGATGGCGAAGCGCTGCCCTGTTCGCTCGAAAGCTCTCGACTGTACGGCCTTCCAACGGCCTCAGGCTACGCAGTTGCAAACAGCCTTACATTCCATGCTGGTGTGCCCCCAGGTAGGAATTTGGGCTCTTCTGTGAGACACCAGTGTGCGTCCCAAATGAAACCGGCGGGCTCCCCCAGGACGTCTGCGTACGGCAGTCGGTTGCCAGCTGTTTACTTCCAGCCGGAGAAGGAAAAAGAGGACGGCTTTCCCAGGGACAATTCTGGGCCCTTGGGACCATCCAGAACCACCAAAGCCTCAACTTTGCACGGCCTGGGGAACGCTCTTCCTCACGTCCAGCAATCCCCACGTCGAAACCTTTCTCAGCGGAGGCAGGCACTCTCTCCCTTGTACTAGATAGCTCGGCAGAGCCTTCCGAGAAACATGCTGCGTCATTCAGCTTGAACGTGGGACGCCGAGGGGAGAGTACGCTTTCTCCCCGTTTGGAGGCGCCTTGCGCTTGGCTTCAAAGCTGCCTGAACAGCACTAGCGGCCCGGCGTCTCTGCACGGCAGGATTGTCGTCGTGGGCCGAGGCTGCGTGTTCTCGCAAAGCGAAAACCGTGCGGGCAATCCCTTTCTAGGAACTCCTCCCACGGCACCCCAGGTTCAGCTCCGGCCGAACGAAAGGTGACCTCAGGCCTCAAGGTAAGTTCCAGTGTTTCACGCCGGGGGAGTTGGGTGTGCGGTGGTTTCCATGAGGCCATACTCCACCACGGAGTGCCTCAACCCCGCGACGCTCCTGGGGGCACACAGGATAGGAGCTCGTTCGCCAATTTCGCAGGATGACTTCTCTCCGTGCCGGAACGGCGGCTCCTGGCTTCTGAGGGACCTTAGCCTAAACAGGGCCCTGGAGAAAGCGCTTCACATTCATAGCAAGGGCAACGTACCGCTCTCCGGCTTGCCCGGGTTGAGCGCCCCAGTCGTCAAAGAGCCTCGCGAAGGCAGTGCTGCGCAGGCTCCCTCTGCCAGTCGCACGGCCTCCTTGACTGAAAGACAACTGCAGTGCCAAAAGGCACCGTGCTGACGACTGGCTCCAGGAGGGGACTCGGGACAGCACTCTCACAGAAGCGAAAGCTAGGCTGTGGGCCCAGCCTGAGGACCAGCACGTTGTCCACACTTAACACAGCTAAGGCATGAGCCAGACGACAGCCTTGGTCACTGAGGCCTACCTAAGGTACTGCCATACTTACCCACTAGATCCCACGCAGAGGTCCCTGTGCCCAAAAGGGCCTCCATGGAAGGGCCCTGTTCCTCCCGTGGGTTTCCTTGAGGTAATCAGAAACCACTGAGGATAACTACGTGAGCTCCGCTTTGAAACTGGGCGACCCTGGGCAAACCTTATTCCCCTCCGTGGTAGACGAGACAGTGGCGGGTCCTAAGCTGCCTGAAGCACACTCCTCGCGCCCACCTTCTCTTTGCTGCCGGAAAGGCCTCACATAAGAGGCCTGAGTTTACTCGTGACGGAAGCCGTCTGAGTGTACTCGTGTGAGGCCTGCCGCTCTCAGTTCCTTGCTGGGAGCTTCAGCAAGAGCACTCCGGAGCTCGCCGACCAAAGAATTGTGAGCCCCCCCCCCCCACCCACCCCCCCACCCCCCCGCCCCCAGGCCTCAAGTAAAAGTCCAGATGTCCCCCGTCAGTAACACCTCGGAGTGCCATAGGAGCGAAGAAGCATGCGTTAACGGAATGCTTCAACAGTGCTAGGGATTTAGTTCACGAGACACTGTGCACTCACGCTCGTTGTAACAACTGTCAGAGGGCACTGTATGCCTTCCGACTCCTCTGTTGCGTTTGAGCCACAGGAAGTAAATGCATTCGTTTGATTAAGCTCCGTGAACGTGCAACGACGATGGCGAAGCGCTGCCCTGTTCGCTCGAAAGCTCTCGACTGTACGGCCTTCCAACGGCCTCAGGCTACGCAGTTGCAAACAGCCTTACATTCCATGCTGGTGTGCCCCCAGGTAGGAATTTGGGCTCTTCTGTGAGACACCAGTGTGCGTCCCAAATGAAACCGGCGGGCTCCCCCAGGACGTCTGCGTACGGCAGTCGGTTGCCAGCTGTTTACTTCCAGCCGGAGAAGGAAAAAGAGGACGGCTTTCCCAGGGACAATTCTGGGCCCTTGGGACCATCCAGAACCACCAAAGCCTCAACTTTGCACGGCCTGGGGAACGCTCTTCCTCACGTCCAGCAATCCCCACGTCGAAACCTTTCTCAGCGGAGGCAGGCACTCTCTCCCTTGTACTAGATAGCTCGGCAGAGCCTTCCGAGAAACATGCTGCGTCATTCAGCTTGAACGTGGGACGCCGAGGGGAGAGTACGCTTTCTCCCCGTTTGGAGGCGCCTTGCGCTTGGCTTCAAAGCTGCCTGAACAGCACTAGCGGCCCGGCGTCTCTGCACGGCAGGATTGTCGTCGTGGGCCGAGGCTGCGTGTTCTCGCAAAGCGAAAACCGTGCGGGCAATCCCTTTCTAGGAACTCCTCCCACGGCACCCCAGGTTCAGCTCCGGCCGAACGAAAGGTGACCTCAGGCCTCAAGGTAAGTTCCAGTGTTTCACGCCGGGGGAGTTGGGTGTGCGGTGGTTTCCATGAGGCCATACTCCACCACGGAGTGCCTCAACCCCGCGACGCTCCTGGGGGCACACAGGATAGGAGCTCGTTCGCCAATTTCGCAGGATGACTTCTCTCCGTGCCGGAACGGCGGCTCCTGGCTTCTGAGGGACCTTAGCCTAAACAGGGCCCTGGAGAAAGCGCTTCACATTCATAGCAAGGGCAACGTACCGCTCTCCGGCTTGCCCGGGTTGAGCGCCCCAGTCGTCAAAGAGCCTCGCGAAGGCAGTGCTGCGCAGGCTCCCTCTGCCAGTCGCACGGCCTCCTTGACTGAAAGACAACTGCAGTGCCAAAAGGCACCGTGCTGACGACTGGCTCCAGGAGGGGACTCGGGACAGCACTCTCACAGAAGCGAAAGCTAGGCTGTGGGCCCAGCCTGAGGACCAGCACGTTGTCCACACTTAACACAGCTAAGGCATGAGCCAGACGACAGCCTTGGTCACTGAGGCCTACCTAAGGTACTGCCATACTTACCCACTAGATCCCACGCAGAGGTCCCTGTGCCCAAAAGGGCCTCCATGGAAGGGCCCTGTTCCTCCCGTGGGTTTCCTTGAGGTAATCAGAAACCACTGAGGATAACTACGTGAGCTCCGCTTTGAAACTGGGCGACCCTGGGCAAACCTTATTCCCCTCCGTGGTAGACGAGACAGTGGCGGGTCCTAAGCTGCCTGAAGCACACTCCTCGCGCCCACCTTCTCTTTGCTGCCGGAAAGGCCTCACATAAGAGGCCTGAGTTTACTCGTGACGGAAGCCGTCTGAGTGTACTCGTGTGAGGCCTGCCGCTCTCAGTTCCTTGCTGGGAGCTTCAGCAAGAGCACTCCGGAGCTCGCCGACCAAAGAATTGTGAGCCCCCCCCCCCACCCACCCCCCCCCCACCCACCCCCCCACCCCCCCGCCCCCAGGCCTCAAGTAAAAGTCCAGATGTCCCCCGTCAGTAACACCTCGGAGTGCCATAGGAGCGAAGAAGCATGCGTTAACGGAATGCTTCAACAGTGCTAGGGATTTAGTTCACGAGACACTGTGCACTCACGCTCGTTGTAACAACTGTCAGAGGGCACTGTATGCCTTCCGACTCCTCTGTTGCGTTTGAGCCACAGGAAGTAAATGCATTCGTTTGATTAAGCTCCGTGAACGTGCAACGACGATGGCGAAGCGCTGCCCTGTTCGCTCGAAAGCTCTCGACTGTACGGCCTTCCAACGGCCTCAGGCTACGCAGTTGCAAACAGCCTTACATTCCATGCTGGTGTGCCCCCAGGTAGGAATTTGGGCTCTTCTGTGAGACACCAGTGTGCGTCCCAAATGAAACCGGCGGGCTCCCCCAGGACGTCTGCGTACGGCAGTCGGTTGCCAGCTGTTTACTTCCAGCCGGAGAAGGAAAAAGAGGACGGCTTTCCCAGGGACAATTCTGGGCCCTTGGGACCATCCAGAACCACCAAAGCCTCAACTTTGCACGGCCTGGGGAACGCTCTTCCTCACGTCCAGCAATCCCCACGTCGAAACCTTTCTCAGCGGAGGCAGGCACTCTCTCCCTTGTACTAGATAGCTCGGCAGAGCCTTCCGAGAAACATGCTGCGTCATTCAGCTTGAACGTGGGACGCCGAGGGGAGAGTACGCTTTCTCCCCGTTTGGAGGCGCCTTGCGCTTGGCTTCAAAGCTGCCTGAACAGCACTAGCGGCCCGGCGTCTCTGCACGGCAGGATTGTCGTCGTGGGCCGAGGCTGCGTGTTCTCGCAAAGCGAAAACCGTGCGGGCAATCCCTTTCTAGGAACTCCTCCCACGGCACCCCAGGTTCAGCTCCGGCCGAACGAAAGGTGACCTCAGGCCTCAAGGTAAGTTCCAGTGTTTCACGCCGGGGGAGTTGGGTGTGCGGTGGTTTCCATGAGGCCATACTCCACCACGGAGTGCCTCAACCCCGCGACGCTCCTGGGGGCACACAGGATAGGAGCTCGTTCGCCAATTTCGCAGGATGACTTCTCTCCGTGCCGGAACGGCGGCTCCTGGCTTCTGAGGGACCTTAGCCTAAACAGGGCCCTGGAGAAAGCGCTTCACATTCATAGCAAGGGCAACGTACCGCTCTCCGGCTTGCCCGGGTTGAGCGCCCCAGTCGTCAAAGAGCCTCGCGAAGGCAGTGCTGCGCAGGCTCCCTCTGCCAGTCGCACGGCCTCCTTGACTGAAAGACAACTGCAGTGCCAAAAGGCACCGTGCTGACGACTGGCTCCAGGAGGGGACTCGGGACAGCACTCTCACAGAAGCGAAAGCTAGGCTGTGGGCCCAGCCTGAGGACCAGCACGTTGTCCACACTTAACACAGCTAAGGCATGAGCCAGACGACAGCCTTGGTCACTGAGGCCTACCTAAGGTACTGCCATACTTACCCACTAGATCCCACGCAGAGGTCCCTGTGCCCAAAAGGGCCTCCATGGAAGGGCCCTGTTCCTCCCGTGGGTTTCCTTGAGGTAATCAGAAACCACTGAGGATAACTACGTGAGCTCCGCTTTGAAACTGGGCGACCCTGGGCAAACCTTATTCCCCTCCGTGGTAGACGAGACAGTGGCGGGTCCTAAGCTGCCTGAAGCACACTCCTCGCGCCCACCTTCTCTTTGCTGCCGGAAAGGCCTCACATAAGAGGCCTGAGTTTACTCGTGACGGAAGCCGTCTGAGTGTACTCGTGTGAGGCCTGCCGCTCTCAGTTCCTTGCTGGGAGCTTCAGCAAGAGCACTCCGGAGCTCGCCGACCAAAGAATTGTGAGCCCCCCCCCCCACCCACCCCCCCACCCCCCCGCCCCCAGGCCTCAAGTAAAAGTCCAGATGTCCCCCGTCAGTAACACCTCGGAGTGCCATAGGAGCGAAGAAGCATGCGTTAACGGAATGCTTCAACAGTGCTAGGGATTTAGTTCACGAGACACTGTGCACTCACGCTCGTTGTAACAACTGTCAGAGGGCACTGTATGCCTTCCGACTCCTCTGTTGCGTTTGAGCCACAGGAAGTAAATGCATTCGTTTGATTAAGCTCCGTGAACGTGCAACGACGATGGCGAAGCGCTGCCCTGTTCGCTCGAAAGCTCTCGACTGTACGGCCTTCCAACGGCCTCAGGCTACGCAGTTGCAAACAGCCTTACATTCCATGCTGGTGTGCCCCCAGGTAGGAATTTGGGCTCTTCTGTGAGACACCAGTGTGCGTCCCAAATGAAACCGGCGGGCTCCCCCAGGACGTCTGCGTACGGCAGTCGGTTGCCAGCTGTTTACTTCCAGCCGGAGAAGGAAAAAGAGGACGGCTTTCCCAGGGACAATTCTGGGCCCTTGGGACCATCCAGAACCACCAAAGCCTCAACTTTGCACGGCCTGGGGAACGCTCTTCCTCACGTCCAGCAATCCCCACGTCGAAACCTTTCTCAGCGGAGGCAGGCACTCTCTCCCTTGTACTAGATAGCTCGGCAGAGCCTTCCGAGAAACATGCTGCGTCATTCAGCTTGAACGTGGGACGCCGAGGGGAGAGTACGCTTTCTCCCCGTTTGGAGGCGCCTTGCGCTTGGCTTCAAAGCTGCCTGAACAGCACTAGCGGCCCGGCGTCTCTGCACGGCAGGATTGTCGTCGTGGGCCGAGGCTGCGTGTTCTCGCAAAGCGAAAACCGTGCGGGCAATCCCTTTCTAGGAACTCCTCCCACGGCACCCCAGGTTCAGCTCCGGCCGAACGAAAGGTGACCTCAGGCCTCAAGGTAAGTTCCAGTGTTTCACGCCGGGGGAGTTGGGTGTGCGGTGGTTTCCATGAGGCCATACTCCACCACGGAGTGCCTCAACCCCGCGACGCTCCTGGGGGCACACAGGATAGGAGCTCGTTCGCCAATTTCGCAGGATGACTTCTCTCCGTGCCGGAACGGCGGCTCCTGGCTTCTGAGGGACCTTAGCCTAAACAGGGCCCTGGAGAAAGCGCTTCACATTCATAGCAAGGGCAACGTACCGCTCTCCGGCTTGCCCGGGTTGAGCGCCCCAGTCGTCAAAGAGCCTCGCGAAGGCAGTGCTGCGCAGGCTCCCTCTGCCAGTCGCACGGCCTCCTTGACTGAAAGACAACTGCAGTGCCAAAAGGCACCGTGCTGACGACTGGCTCCAGGAGGGGACTCGGGACAGCACTCTCACAGAAGCGAAAGCTAGGCTGTGGGCCCAGCCTGAGGACCAGCACGTTGTCCACACTTAACACAGCTAAGGCATGAGCCAGACGACAGCCTTGGTCACTGAGGCCTACCTAAGGTACTGCCATACTTACCCACTAGATCCCACGCAGAGGTCCCTGTGCCCAAAAGGGCCTCCATGGAAGGGCCCTGTTCCTCCCGTGGGTTTCCTTGAGGTAATCAGAAACCACTGAGGATAACTACGTGAGCTCCGCTTTGAAACTGGGCGACCCTGGGCAAACCTTATTCCCCTCCGTGGTAGACGAGACAGTGGCGGGTCCTAAGCTGCCTGAAGCACACTCCTCGCGCCCACCTTCTCTTTGCTGCCGGAAAGGCCTCACATAAGAGGCCTGAGTTTACTCGTGACGGAAGCCGTCTGAGTGTACTCGTGTGAGGCCTGCCGCTCTCAGTTCCTTGCTGGGAGCTTCAGCAAGAGCACTCCGGAGCTCGCCGACCAAAGAATTGTGAGCCCCCCCCCCCACCCACCCCCCCACCCCCCCGCCCCCAGGCCTCAAGTAAAAGTCCAGATGTCCCCCGTCAGTAACACCTCGGAGTGCCATAGGAGCGAAGAAGCATGCGTTAACGGAATGCTTCAACAGTGCTAGGGATTTAGTTCACGAGACACTGTGCACTCACGCTCGTTGTAACAACTGTCAGAGGGCACTGTATGCCTTCCGACTCCTCTGTTGCGTTTGAGCCACAGGAAGTAAATGCATTCGTTTGATTAAGCTCCGTGAACGTGCAACGACGATGGCGAAGCGCTGCCCTGTTCGCTCGAAAGCTCTCGACTGTACGGCCTTCCAACGGCCTCAGGCTACGCAGTTGCAAACAGCCTTACATTCCATGCTGGTGTGCCCCCAGGTAGGAATTTGGGCTCTTCTGTGAGACACCAGTGTGCGTCCCAAATGAAACCGGCGGGCTCCCCCAGGACGTCTGCGTACGGCAGTCGGTTGCCAGCTGTTTACTTCCAGCCGGAGAAGGAAAAAGAGGACGGCTTTCCCAGGGACAATTCTGGGCCCTTGGGACCATCCAGAACCACCAAAGCCTCAACTTTGCACGGCCTGGGGAACGCTCTTCCTCACGTCCAGCAATCCCCACGTCGAAACCTTTCTCAGCGGAGGCAGGCACTCTCTCCCTTGTACTAGATAGCTCGGCAGAGCCTTCCGAGAAACATGCTGCGTCATTCAGCTTGAACGTGGGACGCCGAGGGGAGAGTACGCTTTCTCCCCGTTTGGAGGCGCCTTGCGCTTGGCTTCAAAGCTGCCTGAACAGCACTAGCGGCCCGGCGTCTCTGCACGGCAGGATTGTCGTCGTGGGCCGAGGCTGCGTGTTCTCGCAAAGCGAAAACCGTGCGGGCAATCCCTTTCTAGGAACTCCTCCCACGGCACCCCAGGTTCAGCTCCGGCCGAACGAAAGGTGACCTCAGGCCTCAAGGTAAGTTCCAGTGTTTCACGCCGGGGGAGTTGGGTGTGCGGTGGTTTCCATGAGGCCATACTCCACCACGGAGTGCCTCAACCCCGCGACGCTCCTGGGGGCACACAGGATAGGAGCTCGTTCGCCAATTTCGCAGGATGACTTCTCTCCGTGCCGGAACGGCGGCTCCTGGCTTCTGAGGGACCTTAGCCTAAACAGGGCCCTGGAGAAAGCGCTTCACATTCATAGCAAGGGCAACGTACCGCTCTCCGGCTTGCCCGGGTTGAGCGCCCCAGTCGTCAAAGAGCCTCGCGAAGGCAGTGCTGCGCAGGCTCCCTCTGCCAGTCGCACGGCCTCCTTGACTGAAAGACAACTGCAGTGCCAAAAGGCACCGTGCTGACGACTGGCTCCAGGAGGGGACTCGGGACAGCACTCTCACAGAAGCGAAAGCTAGGCTGTGGGCCCAGCCTGAGGACCAGCACGTTGTCCACACTTAACACAGCTAAGGCATGAGCCAGACGACAGCCTTGGTCACTGAGGCCTACCTAAGGTACTGCCATACTTACCCACTAGATCCCACGCAGAGGTCCCTGTGCCCAAAAGGGCCTCCATGGAAGGGCCCTGTTCCTCCCGTGGGTTTCCTTGAGGTAATCAGAAACCACTGAGGATAACTACGTGAGCTCCGCTTTGAAACTGGGCGACCCTGGGCAAACCTTATTCCCCTCCGTGGTAGACGAGACAGTGGCGGGTCCTAAGCTGCCTGAAGCACACTCCTCGCGCCCACCTTCTCTTTGCTGCCGGAAAGGCCTCACATAAGAGGCCTGAGTTTACTCGTGACGGAAGCCGTCTGAGTGTACTCGTGTGAGGCCTGCCGCTCTCAGTTCCTTGCTGGGAGCTTCAGCAAGAGCACTCCGGAGCTCGCCGACCAAAGAATTGTGAGCCCCCCCCCCCCACCCACCCCCCCACCCCCCCGCCCCCAGGCCTCAAGTAAAAGTCCAGATGTCCCCCGTCAGTAACACCTCGGAGTGCCATAGGAGCGAAGAAGCATGCGTTAACGGAATGCTTCAACAGTGCTAGGGATTTAGTTCACGAGACACTGTGCACTCACGCTCGTTGTAACAACTGTCAGAGGGCACTGTATGCCTTCCGACTCCTCTGTTGCGTTTGAGCCACAGGAAGTAAATGCATTCGTTTGATTAAGCTCCGTGAACGTGCAACGACGATGGCGAAGCGCTGCCCTGTTCGCTCGAAAGCTCTCGACTGTACGGCCTTCCAACGGCCTCAGGCTACGCAGTTGCAAACAGCCTTACATTCCATGCTGGTGTGCCCCCAGGTAGGAATTTGGGCTCTTCTGTGAGACACCAGTGTGCGTCCCAAATGAAACCGGCGGGCTCCCCCAGGACGTCTGCGTACGGCAGTCGGTTGCCAGCTGTTTACTTCCAGCCGGAGAAGGAAAAAGAGGACGGCTTTCCCAGGGACAATTCTGGGCCCTTGGGACCATCCAGAACCACCAAAGCCTCAACTTTGCACGGCCTGGGGAACGCTCTTCCTCACGTCCAGCAATCCCCACGTCGAAACCTTTCTCAGCGGAGGCAGGCACTCTCTCCCTTGTACTAGATAGCTCGGCAGAGCCTTCCGAGAAACATGCTGCGTCATTCAGCTTGAACGTGGGACGCCGAGGGGAGAGTACGCTTTCTCCCCGTTTGGAGGCGCCTTGCGCTTGGCTTCAAAGCTGCCTGAACAGCACTAGCGGCCCGGCGTCTCTGCACGGCAGGATTGTCGTCGTGGGCCGAGGCTGCGTGTTCTCGCAAAGCGAAAACCGTGCGGGCAATCCCTTTCTAGGAACTCCTCCCACGGCACCCCAGGTTCAGCTCCGGCCGAACGAAAGGTGACCTCAGGCCTCAAGGTAAGTTCCAGTGTTTCACGCCGGGGGAGTTGGGTGTGCGGTGGTTTCCATGAGGCCATACTCCACCACGGAGTGCCTCAACCCCGCGACGCTCCTGGGGGCACACAGGATAGGAGCTCGTTCGCCAATTTCGCAGGATGACTTCTCTCCGTGCCGGAACGGCGGCTCCTGGCTTCTGAGGGACCTTAGCCTAAACAGGGCCCTGGAGAAAGCGCTTCACATTCATAGCAAGGGCAACGTACCGCTCTCCGGCTTGCCCGGGTTGAGCGCCCCAGTCGTCAAAGAGCCTCGCGAAGGCAGTGCTGCGCAGGCTCCCTCTGCCAGTCGCACGGCCTCCTTGACTGAAAGACAACTGCAGTGCCAAAAGGCACCGTGCTGACGACTGGCTCCAGGAGGGGACTCGGGACAGCACTCTCACAGAAGCGAAAGCTAGGCTGTGGGCCCAGCCTGAGGACCAGCACGTTGTCCACACTTAACACAGCTAAGGCATGAGCCAGACGACAGCCTTGGTCACTGAGGCCTACCTAAGGTACTGCCATACTTACCCACTAGATCCCACGCAGAGGTCCCTGTGCCCAAAAGGGCCTCCATGGAAGGGCCCTGTTCCTCCCGTGGGTTTCCTTGAGGTAATCAGAAACCACTGAGGATAACTACGTGAGCTCCGCTTTGAAACTGGGCGACCCTGGGCAAACCTTATTCCCCTCCGTGGTAGACGAGACAGTGGCGGGTCCTAAGCTGCCTGAAGCACACTCCTCGCGCCCACCTTCTCTTTGCTGCCGGAAAGGCCTCACATAAGAGGCCTGAGTTTACTCGTGACGGAAGCCGTCTGAGTGTACTCGTGTGAGGCCTGCCGCTCTCAGTTCCTTGCTGGGAGCTTCAGCAAGAGCACTCCGGAGCTCGCCGACCAAAGAATTGTGAGCCCCCCCCCCCCACCCACCCCCCCCCCACCCACCCCCCCACCCCCCCGCCCCCAGGCCTCAAGTAAAAGTCCAGATGTCCCCCGTCAGTAACACCTCGGAGTGCCATAGGAGCGAAGAAGCATGCGTTAACGGAATGCTTCAACAGTGCTAGGGATTTAGTTCACGAGACACTGTGCACTCACGCTCGTTGTAACAACTGTCAGAGGGCACTGTATGCCTTCCGACTCCTCTGTTGCGTTTGAGCCACAGGAAGTAAATGCATTCGTTTGATTAAGCTCCGTGAACGTGCAACGACGATGGCGAAGCGCTGCCCTGTTCGCTCGAAAGCTCTCGACTGTACGGCCTTCCAACGGCCTCAGGCTACGCAGTTGCAAACAGCCTTACATTCCATGCTGGTGTGCCCCCAGGTAGGAATTTGGGCTCTTCTGTGAGACACCAGTGTGCGTCCCAAATGAAACCGGCGGGCTCCCCCAGGACGTCTGCGTACGGCAGTCGGTTGCCAGCTGTTTACTTCCAGCCGGAGAAGGAAAAAGAGGACGGCTTTCCCAGGGACAATTCTGGGCCCTTGGGACCATCCAGAACCACCAAAGCCTCAACTTTGCACGGCCTGGGGAACGCTCTTCCTCACGTCCAGCAATCCCCACGTCGAAACCTTTCTCAGCGGAGGCAGGCACTCTCTCCCTTGTACTAGATAGCTCGGCAGAGCCTTCCGAGAAACATGCTGCGTCATTCAGCTTGAACGTGGGACGCCGAGGGGAGAGTACGCTTTCTCCCCGTTTGGAGGCGCCTTGCGCTTGGCTTCAAAGCTGCCTGAACAGCACTAGCGGCCCGGCGTCTCTGCACGGCAGGATTGTCGTCGTGGGCCGAGGCTGCGTGTTCTCGCAAAGCGAAAACCGTGCGGGCAATCCCTTTCTAGGAACTCCTCCCACGGCACCCCAGGTTCAGCTCCGGCCGAACGAAAGGTGACCTCAGGCCTCAAGGTAAGTTCCAGTGTTTCACGCCGGGGGAGTTGGGTGTGCGGTGGTTTCCATGAGGCCATACTCCACCACGGAGTGCCTCAACCCCGCGACGCTCCTGGGGGCACACAGGATAGGAGCTCGTTCGCCAATTTCGCAGGATGACTTCTCTCCGTGCCGGAACGGCGGCTCCTGGCTTCTGAGGGACCTTAGCCTAAACAGGGCCCTGGAGAAAGCGCTTCACATTCATAGCAAGGGCAACGTACCGCTCTCCGGCTTGCCCGGGTTGAGCGCCCCAGTCGTCAAAGAGCCTCGCGAAGGCAGTGCTGCGCAGGCTCCCTCTGCCAGTCGCACGGCCTCCTTGACTGAAAGACAACTGCAGTGCCAAAAGGCACCGTGCTGACGACTGGCTCCAGGAGGGGACTCGGGACAGCACTCTCACAGAAGCGAAAGCTAGGCTGTGGGCCCAGCCTGAGGACCAGCACGTTGTCCACACTTAACACAGCTAAGGCATGAGCCAGACGACAGCCTTGGTCACTGAGGCCTACCTAAGGTACTGCCATACTTACCCACTAGATCCCACGCAGAGGTCCCTGTGCCCAAAAGGGCCTCCATGGAAGGGCCCTGTTCCTCCCGTGGGTTTCCTTGAGGTAATCAGAAACCACTGAGGATAACTACGTGAGCTCCGCTTTGAAACTGGGCGACCCTGGGCAAACCTTATTCCCCTCCGTGGTAGACGAGACAGTGGCGGGTCCTAAGCTGCCTGAAGCACACTCCTCGCGCCCACCTTCTCTTTGCTGCCGGAAAGGCCTCACATAAGAGGCCTGAGTTTACTCGTGACGGAAGCCGTCTGAGTGTACTCGTGTGAGGCCTGCCGCTCTCAGTTCCTTGCTGGGAGCTTCAGCAAGAGCACTCCGGAGCTCGCCGACCAAAGAATTGTGAGCCCCCCCCCCACCCACCCCCCCACCCCCCCGCCCCCAGGCCTCAAGTAAAAGTCCAGATGTCCCCCGTCAGTAACACCTCGGAGTGCCATAGGAGCGAAGAAGCATGCGTTAACGGAATGCTTCAACAGTGCTAGGGATTTAGTTCACGAGACACTGTGCACTCACGCTCGTTGTAACAACTGTCAGAGGGCACTGTATGCCTTCCGACTCCTCTGTTGCGTTTGAGCCACAGGAAGTAAATGCATTCGTTTGATTAAGCTCCGTGAACGTGCAACGACGATGGCGAAGCGCTGCCCTGTTCGCTCGAAAGCTCTCGACTGTACGGCCTTCCAACGGCCTCAGGCTACGCAGTTGCAAACAGCCTTACATTCCATGCTGGTGTGCCCCCAGGTAGGAATTTGGGCTCTTCTGTGAGACACCAGTGTGCGTCCCAAATGAAACCGGCGGGCTCCCCCAGGACGTCTGCGTACGGCAGTCGGTTGCCAGCTGTTTACTTCCAGCCGGAGAAGGAAAAAGAGGACGGCTTTCCCAGGGACAATTCTGGGCCCTTGGGACCATCCAGAACCACCAAAGCCTCAACTTTGCACGGCCTGGGGAACGCTCTTCCTCACGTCCAGCAATCCCCACGTCGAAACCTTTCTCAGCGGAGGCAGGCACTCTCTCCCTTGTACTAGATAGCTCGGCAGAGCCTTCCGAGAAACATGCTGCGTCATTCAGCTTGAACGTGGGACGCCGAGGGGAGAGTACGCTTTCTCCCCGTTTGGAGGCGCCTTGCGCTTGGCTTCAAAGCTGCCTGAACAGCACTAGCGGCCCGGCGTCTCTGCACGGCAGGATTGTCGTCGTGGGCCGAGGCTGCGTGTTCTCGCAAAGCGAAAACCGTGCGGGCAATCCCTTTCTAGGAACTCCTCCCACGGCACCCCAGGTTCAGCTCCGGCCGAACGAAAGGTGACCTCAGGCCTCAAGGTAAGTTCCAGTGTTTCACGCCGGGGGAGTTGGGTGTGCGGTGGTTTCCATGAGGCCATACTCCACCACGGAGTGCCTCAACCCCGCGACGCTCCTGGGGGCACACAGGATAGGAGCTCGTTCGCCAATTTCGCAGGATGACTTCTCTCCGTGCCGGAACGGCGGCTCCTGGCTTCTGAGGGACCTTAGCCTAAACAGGGCCCTGGAAAGCGCTTCACATTCATAGCAAGGGCAACGTACCGCTCTCCGGCTTGCCCGGGTTGAGCGCCCCAGTCGTCAAAGAGCCTCGCGAAGGCAGTGCTGCGCAGGCTCCCTCTGCCAGTCGCACGGCCTCCTTGACTGAAAGACAACTGCAGTGCCAAAAGGCACCGTGCTGACGACTGGCTCCAGGAGGGGACTCGGGACAGCACTCTCACAGAAGCGAAAGCTAGGCTGTGGGCCCAGCCTGAGGACCAGCACGTTGTCCACACTTAACACAGCTAAGGCATGAGCCAGACGACAGCCTTGGTCACTGAGGCCTACCTAAGGTACTGCCATACTTACCCACTAGATCCCACGCAGAGGTCCCTGTGCCCAAAAGGGCCTCCATGGAAGGGCCCTGTTCCTCCCGTGGGTTTCCTTGAGGTAATCAGAAACCACTGAGGATAACTACGTGAGCTCCGCTTTGAAACTGGGCGACCCTGGGCAAACCTTATTCCCCTCCGTGGTAGACGAGACAGTGGCGGGTCCTAAGCTGCCTGAAGCACACTCCTCGCGCCCACCTTCTCTTTGCTGCCGGAAAGGCCTCACATAAGAGGCCTGAGTTTACTCGTGACGGAAGCCGTCTGAGTGTACTCGTGTGAGGCCTGCCGCTCTCAGTTCCTTGCTGGGAGCTTCAGCAAGAGCACTCCGGAGCTCGCCGACCAAAGAATTGTGAGCCCCCCCCCCCACCCACCCCCCCACCCCCCCGCCCCCAGGCCTCAAGTAAAAGTCCAGATGTCCCCCGTCAGTAACACCTCGGAGTGCCATAGGAGCGAAGAAGCATGCGTTAACGGAATGCTTCAACAGTGCTAGGGATTTAGTTCACGAGACACTGTGCACTCACGCTCGTTGTAACAACTGTCAGAGGGCACTGTATGCCTTCCGACTCCTCTGTTGCGTTTGAGCCACAGGAAGTAAATGCATTCGTTTGATTAAGCTCCGTGAACGTGCAACGACGATGGCGAAGCGCTGCCCTGTTCGCTCGAAAGCTCTCGACTGTACGGCCTTCCAACGGCCTCAGGCTACGCAGTTGCAAACAGCCTTACATTCCATGCTGGTGTGCCCCCAGGTAGGAATTTGGGCTCTTCTGTGAGACACCAGTGTGCGTCCCAAATGAAACCGGCGGGCTCCCCCAGGACGTCTGCGTACGGCAGTCGGTTGCCAGCTGTTTACTTCCAGCCGGAGAAGGAAAAAGAGGACGGCTTTCCCAGGGACAATTCTGGGCCCTTGGGACCATCCAGAACCACCAAAGCCTCAACTTTGCACGGCCTGGGGAACGCTCTTCCTCACGTCCAGCAATCCCCACGTCGAAACCTTTCTCAGCGGAGGCAGGCACTCTCTCCCTTGTACTAGATAGCTCGGCAGAGCCTTCCGAGAAACATGCTGCGTCATTCAGCTTGAACGTGGGACGCCGAGGGGAGAGTACGCTTTCTCCCCGTTTGGAGGCGCCTTGCGCTTGGCTTCAAAGCTGCCTGAACAGCACTAGCGGCCCGGCGTCTCTGCACGGCAGGATTGTCGTCGTGGGCCGAGGCTGCGTGTTCTCGCAAAGCGAAAACCGTGCGGGCAATCCCTTTCTAGGAACTCCTCCCACGGCACCCCAGGTTCAGCTCCGGCCGAACGAAAGGTGACCTCAGGCCTCAAGGTAAGTTCCAGTGTTTCACGCCGGGGGAGTTGGGTGTGCGGTGGTTTCCATGAGGCCATACTCCACCACGGAGTGCCTCAACCCCGCGACGCTCCTGGGGGCACACAGGATAGGAGCTCGTTCGCCAATTTCGCAGGATGACTTCTCTCCGTGCCGGAACGGCGGCTCCTGGCTTCTGAGGGACCTTAGCCTAAACAGGGCCCTGGAGAAAGCGCTTCACATTCATAGCAAGGGCAACGTACCGCTCTCCGGCTTGCCCGGGTTGAGCGCCCCAGTCGTCAAAGAGCCTCGCGAAGGCAGTGCTGCGCAGGCTCCCTCTGCCAGTCGCACGGCCTCCTTGACTGAAAGACAACTGCAGTGCCAAAAGGCACCGTGCTGACGACTGGCTCCAGGAGGGGACTCGGGACAGCACTCTCACAGAAGCGAAAGCTAGGCTGTGGGCCCAGCCTGAGGACCAGCACGTTGTCCACACTTAACACAGCTAAGGCATGAGCCAGACGACAGCCTTGGTCACTGAGGCCTACCTAAGGTACTGCCATACTTACCCACTAGATCCCACGCAGAGGTCCCTGTGCCCAAAAGGGCCTCCATGGAAGGGCCCTGTTCCTCCCGTGGGTTTCCTTGAGGTAATCAGAAACCACTGAGGATAACTACGTGAGCTCCGCTTTGAAACTGGGCGACCCTGGGCAAACCTTATTCCCCTCCGTGGTAGACGAGACAGTGGCGGGTCCTAAGCTGCCTGAAGCACACTCCTCGCGCCCACCTTCTCTTTGCTGCCGGAAAGGCCTCACATAAGAGGCCTGAGTTTACTCGTGACGGAAGCCGTCTGAGTGTACTCGTGTGAGGCCTGCCGCTCTCAGTTCCTTGCTGGGAGCTTCAGCAAGAGCACTCCGGAGCTCGCCGACCAAAGAATTGTGAGCCCCCCCCCCCCACCCACCCCCCCACCCCCCCGCCCCCAGGCCTCAAGTAAAAGTCCAGATGTCCCCCGTCAGTAACACCTCGGAGTGCCATAGGAGCGAAGAAGCATGCGTTAACGGAATGCTTCAACAGTGCTAGGGATTTAGTTCACGAGACACTGTGCACTCACGCTCGTTGTAACAACTGTCAGAGGGCACTGTATGCCTTCCGACTCCTCTGTTGCGTTTGAGCCACAGGAAGTAAATGCATTCGTTTGATTAAGCTCCGTGAACGTGCAACGACGATGGCGAAGCGCTGCCCTGTTCGCTCGAAAGCTCTCGACTGTACGGCCTTCCAACGGCCTCAGGCTACGCAGTTGCAAACAGCCTTACATTCCATGCTGGTGTGCCCCCAGGTAGGAATTTGGGCTCTTCTGTGAGACACCAGTGTGCGTCCCAAATGAAACCGGCGGGCTCCCCCAGGACGTCTGCGTACGGCAGTCGGTTGCCAGCTGTTTACTTCCAGCCGGAGAAGGAAAAAGAGGACGGCTTTCCCAGGGACAATTCTGGGCCCTTGGGACCATCCAGAACCACCAAAGCCTCAACTTTGCACGGCCTGGGGAACGCTCTTCCTCACGTCCAGCAATCCCCACGTCGAAACCTTTCTCAGCGGAGGCAGGCACTCTCTCCCTTGTACTAGATAGCTCGGCAGAGCCTTCCGAGAAACATGCTGCGTCATTCAGCTTGAACGTGGGACGCCGAGGGGAGAGTACGCTTTCTCCCCGTTTGGAGGCGCCTTGCGCTTGGCTTCAAAGCTGCCTGAACAGCACTAGCGGCCCGGCGTCTCTGCACGGCAGGATTGTCGTCGTGGGCCGAGGCTGCGTGTTCTCGCAAAGCGAAAACCGTGCGGGCAATCCCTTTCTAGGAACTCCTCCCACGGCACCCCAGGTTCAGCTCCGGCCGAACGAAAGGTGACCTCAGGCCTCAAGGTAAGTTCCAGTGTTTCACGCCGGGGGAGTTGGGTGTGCGGTGGTTTCCATGAGGCCATACTCCACCACGGAGTGCCTCAACCCCGCGACGCTCCTGGGGGCACACAGGATAGGAGCTCGTTCGCCAATTTCGCAGGATGACTTCTCTCCGTGCCGGAACGGCGGCTCCTGGCTTCTGAGGGACCTTAGCCTAAACAGGGCCCTGGAGAAAGCGCTTCACATTCATAGCAAGGGCAACGTACCGCTCTCCGGCTTGCCCGGGTTGAGCGCCCCAGTCGTCAAAGAGCCTCGCGAAGGCAGTGCTGCGCAGGCTCCCTCTGCCAGTCGCACGGCCTCCTTGACTGAAAGACAACTGCAGTGCCAAAAGGCACCGTGCTGACGACTGGCTCCAGGAGGGGACTCGGGACAGCACTCTCACAGAAGCGAAAGCTAGGCTGTGGGCCCAGCCTGAGGACCAGCACGTTGTCCACACTTAACACAGCTAAGGCATGAGCCAGACGACAGCCTTGGTCACTGAGGCCTACCTAAGGTACTGCCATACTTACCCACTAGATCCCACGCAGAGGTCCCTGTGCCCAAAAGGGCCTCCATGGAAGGGCCCTGTTCCTCCCGTGGGTTTCCTTGAGGTAATCAGAAACCACTGAGGATAACTACGTGAGCTCCGCTTTGAAACTGGGCGACCCTGGGCAAACCTTATTCCCCTCCGTGGTAGACGAGACAGTGGCGGGTCCTAAGCTGCCTGAAGCACACTCCTCGCGCCCACCTTCTCTTTGCTGCCGGAAAGGCCTCACATAAGAGGCCTGAGTTTACTCGTGACGGAAGCCGTCTGAGTGTACTCGTGTGAGGCCTGCCGCTCTCAGTTCCTTGCTGGGAGCTTCAGCAAGAGCACTCCGGAGCTCGCCGACCAAAGAATTGTGAGCCCCCCCCCCACCCACCCCCCACCCACCCCCCCACCCCCCCGCCCCCAGGCCTCAAGTAAAAGTCCAGATGTCCCCCGTCAGTAACACCTCGGAGTGCCATAGGAGCGAAGAAGCATGCGTTAACGGAATGCTTCAACAGTGCTAGGGATTTAGTTCACGAGACACTGTGCACTCACGCTCGTTGTAACAACTGTCAGAGGGCACTGTATGCCTTCCGACTCCTCTGTTGCGTTTGAGCCACAGGAAGTAAATGCATTCGTTTGATTAAGCTCCGTGAACGTGCAACGACGATGGCGAAGCGCTGCCCTGTTCGCTCGAAAGCTCTCGACTGTACGGCCTTCCAACGGCCTCAGGCTACGCAGTTGCAAACAGCCTTACATTCCATGCTGGTGTGCCCCCAGGTAGGAATTTGGGCTCTTCTGTGAGACACCAGTGTGCGTCCCAAATGAAACCGGCGGGCTCCCCCAGGACGTCTGCGTACGGCAGTCGGTTGCCAGCTGTTTACTTCCAGCCGGAGAAGGAAAAAGAGGACGGCTTTCCCAGGGACAATTCTGGGCCCTTGGGACCATCCAGAACCACCAAAGCCTCAACTTTGCACGGCCTGGGGAACGCTCTTCCTCACGTCCAGCAATCCCCACGTCGAAACCTTTCTCAGCGGAGGCAGGCACTCTCTCCCTTGTACTAGATAGCTCGGCAGAGCCTTCCGAGAAACATGCTGCGTCATTCAGCTTGAACGTGGGACGCCGAGGGGAGAGTACGCTTTCTCCCCGTTTGGAGGCGCCTTGCGCTTGGCTTCAAAGCTGCCTGAACAGCACTAGCGGCCCGGCGTCTCTGCACGGCAGGATTGTCGTCGTGGGCCGAGGCTGCGTGTTCTCGCAAAGCGAAAACCGTGCGGGCAATCCCTTTCTAGGAACTCCTCCCACGGCACCCCAGGTTCAGCTCCGGCCGAACGAAAGGTGACCTCAGGCCTCAAGGTAAGTTCCAGTGTTTCACGCCGGGGGAGTTGGGTGTGCGGTGGTTTCCATGAGGCCATACTCCACCACGGAGTGCCTCAACCCCGCGACGCTCCTGGGGGCACACAGGATAGGAGCTCGTTCGCCAATTTCGCAGGATGACTTCTCTCCGTGCCGGAACGGCGGCTCCTGGCTTCTGAGGGACCTTAGCCTAAACAGGGCCCTGGAGAAAGCGCTTCACATTCATAGCAAGGGCAACGTACCGCTCTCCGGCTTGCCCGGGTTGAGCGCCCCAGTCGTCAAAGAGCCTCGCGAAGGCAGTGCTGCGCAGGCTCCCTCTGCCAGTCGCACGGCCTCCTTGACTGAAAGACAACTGCAGTGCCAAAAGGCACCGTGCTGACGACTGGCTCCAGGAGGGGACTCGGGACAGCACTCTCACAGAAGCGAAAGCTAGGCTGTGGGCCCAGCCTGAGGACCAGCACGTTGTCCACACTTAACACAGCTAAGGCATGAGCCAGACGACAGCCTTGGTCACTGAGGCCTACCTAAGGTACTGCCATACTTACCCACTAGATCCCACGCAGAGGTCCCTGTGCCCAAAAGGGCCTCCATGGAAGGGCCCTGTTCCTCCCGTGGGTTTCCTTGAGGTAATCAGAAACCACTGAGGATAACTACGTGAGCTCCGCTTTGAAACTGGGCGACCCTGGGCAAACCTTATTCCCCTCCGTGGTAGACGAGACAGTGGCGGGTCCTAAGCTGCCTGAAGCACACTCCTCGCGCCCACCTTCTCTTTGCTGCCGGAAAGGCCTCACATAAGAGGCCTGAGTTTACTCGTGACGGAAGCCGTCTGAGTGTACTCGTGTGAGGCCTGCCGCTCTCAGTTCCTTGCTGGGAGCTTCAGCAAGAGCACTCCGGAGCTCGCCGACCAAAGAATTGTGAGCCCCCCCCCCACCCACCCCCCCACCCCCCCGCCCCCAGGCCTCAAGTAAAAGTCCAGATGTCCCCCGTCAGTAACACCTCGGAGTGCCATAGGAGCGAAGAAGCATGCGTTAACGGAATGCTTCAACAGTGCTAGGGATTTAGTTCACGAGACACTGTGCACTCACGCTCGTTGTAACAACTGTCAGAGGGCACTGTATGCCTTCCGACTCCTCTGTTGCGTTTGAGCCACAGGAAGTAAATGCATTCGTTTGATTAAGCTCCGTGAACGTGCAACGACGATGGCGAAGCGCTGCCCTGTTCGCTCGAAAGCTCTCGACTGTACGGCCTTCCAACGGCCTCAGGCTACGCAGTTGCAAACAGCCTTACATTCCATGCTGGTGTGCCCCCAGGTAGGAATTTGGGCTCTTCTGTGAGACACCAGTGTGCGTCCCAAATGAAACCGGCGGGCTCCCCCAGGACGTCTGCGTACGGCAGTCGGTTGCCAGCTGTTTACTTCCAGCCGGAGAAGGAAAAAGAGGACGGCTTTCCCAGGGACAATTCTGGGCCCTTGGGACCATCCAGAACCACCAAAGCCTCAACTTTGCACGGCCTGGGGAACGCTCTTCCTCACGTCCAGCAATCCCCACGTCGAAACCTTTCTCAGCGGAGGCAGGCACTCTCTCCCTTGTACTAGATAGCTCGGCAGAGCCTTCCGAGAAACATGCTGCGTCATTCAGCTTGAACGTGGGACGCCGAGGGGAGAGTACGCTTTCTCCCCGTTTGGAGGCGCCTTGCGCTTGGCTTCAAAGCTGCCTGAACAGCACTAGCGGCCCGGCGTCTCTGCACGGCAGGATTGTCGTCGTGGGCCGAGGCTGCGTGTTCTCGCAAAGCGAAAACCGTGCGGGCAATCCCTTTCTAGGAACTCCTCCCACGGCACCCCAGGTTCAGCTCCGGCCGAACGAAAGGTGACCTCAGGCCTCAAGGTAAGTTCCAGTGTTTCACGCCGGGGGAGTTGGGTGTGCGGTGGTTTCCATGAGGCCATACTCCACCACGGAGTGCCTCAACCCCGCGACGCTCCTGGGGGCACACAGGATAGGAGCTCGTTCGCCAATTTCGCAGGATGACTTCTCTCCGTGCCGGAACGGCGGCTCCTGGCTTCTGAGGGACCTTAGCCTAAACAGGGCCCTGGAGAAAGCGCTTCACATTCATAGCAAGGGCAACGTACCGCTCTCCGGCTTGCCCGGGTTGAGCGCCCCAGTCGTCAAAGAGCCTCGCGAAGGCAGTGCTGCGCAGGCTCCCTCTGCCAGTCGCACGGCCTCCTTGACTGAAAGACAACTGCAGTGCCAAAAGGCACCGTGCTGACGACTGGCTCCAGGAGGGGACTCGGGACAGCACTCTCACAGAAGCGAAAGCTAGGCTGTGGGCCCAGCCTGAGGACCAGCACGTTGTCCACACTTAACACAGCTAAGGCATGAGCCAGACGACAGCCTTGGTCACTGAGGCCTACCTAAGGTACTGCCATACTTACCCACTAGATCCCACGCAGAGGTCCCTGTGCCCAAAAGGGCCTCCATGGAAGGGCCCTGTTCCTCCCGTGGGTTTCCTTGAGGTAATCAGAAACCACTGAGGATAACTACGTGAGCTCCGCTTTGAAACTGGGCGACCCTGGGCAAACCTTATTCCCCTCCGTGGTAGACGAGACAGTGGCGGGTCCTAAGCTGCCTGAAGCACACTCCTCGCGCCCACCTTCTCTTTGCTGCCGGAAAGGCCTCACATAAGAGGCCTGAGTTTACTCGTGACGGAAGCCGTCTGAGTGTACTCGTGTGAGGCCTGCCGCTCTCAGTTCCTTGCTGGGAGCTTCAGCAAGAGCACTCCGGAGCTCGCCGACCAAAGAATTGTGAGCCCCCCCCCCCCACCCACCCCCCCACCCCCCCGCCCCCAGGCCTCAAGTAAAAGTCCAGATGTCCCCCGTCAGTAACACCTCGGAGTGCCATAGGAGCGAAGAAGCATGCGTTAACGGAATGCTTCAACAGTGCTAGGGATTTAGTTCACGAGACACTGTGCACTCACGCTCGTTGTAACAACTGTCAGAGGGCACTGTATGCCTTCCGACTCCTCTGTTGCGTTTGAGCCACAGGAAGTAAATGCATTCGTTTGATTAAGCTCCGTGAACGTGCAACGACGATGGCGAAGCGCTGCCCTGTTCGCTCGAAAGCTCTCGACTGTACGGCCTTCCAACGGCCTCAGGCTACGCAGTTGCAAACAGCCTTACATTCCATGCTGGTGTGCCCCCAGGTAGGAATTTGGGCTCTTCTGTGAGACACCAGTGTGCGTCCCAAATGAAACCGGCGGGCTCCCCCAGGACGTCTGCGTACGGCAGTCGGTTGCCAGCTGTTTACTTCCAGCCGGAGAAGGAAAAAGAGGACGGCTTTCCCAGGGACAATTCTGGGCCCTTGGGACCATCCAGAACCACCAAAGCCTCAACTTTGCACGGCCTGGGGAACGCTCTTCCTCACGTCCAGCAATCCCCACGTCGAAACCTTTCTCAGCGGAGGCAGGCACTCTCTCCCTTGTACTAGATAGCTCGGCAGAGCCTTCCGAGAAACATGCTGCGTCATTCAGCTTGAACGTGGGACGCCGAGGGGAGAGTACGCTTTCTCCCCGTTTGGAGGCGCCTTGCGCTTGGCTTCAAAGCTGCCTGAACAGCACTAGCGGCCCGGCGTCTCTGCACGGCAGGATTGTCGTCGTGGGCCGAGGCTGCGTGTTCTCGCAAAGCGAAAACCGTGCGGGCAATCCCTTTCTAGGAACTCCTCCCACGGCACCCCAGGTTCAGCTCCGGCCGAACGAAAGGTGACCTCAGGCCTCAAGGTAAGTTCCAGTGTTTCACGCCGGGGGAGTTGGGTGTGCGGTGGTTTCCATGAGGCCATACTCCACCACGGAGTGCCTCAACCCCGCGACGCTCCTGGGGGCACACAGGATAGGAGCTCGTTCGCCAATTTCGCAGGATGACTTCTCTCCGTGCCGGAACGGCGGCTCCTGGCTTCTGAGGGACCTTAGCCTAAACAGGGCCCTGGAGAAAGCGCTTCACATTCATAGCAAGGGCAACGTACCGCTCTCCGGCTTGCCCGGGTTGAGCGCCCCAGTCGTCAAAGAGCCTCGCGAAGGCAGTGCTGCGCAGGCTCCCTCTGCCGGTCGCACGGCCTCCTTGACTGAAAGACAACTGCAGTGCCAAAAGGCACCGTGCTGACGACTGGCTCCAGGAGGGGACTCGGGACAGCACTCTCACAGAAGCGAAAGCTAGGCTGTGGGCCCAGCCTGAGGACCAGCACGTTGTCCACACTTAACACAGCTAAGGCATGAGCCAGACGACAGCCTTGGTCACTGAGGCCTACCTAAGGTACTGCCATACTTACCCACTAGATCCCACGCAGAGGTCCCTGTGCCCAAAAGGGCCTCCATGGAAGGGCCCTGTTCCTCCCGTGGGTTTCCTTGAGGTAATCAGAAACCACTGAGGATAACTACGTGAGCTCCGCTTTGAAACTGGGCGACCCTGGGCAAACCTTATTCCCCTCCGTGGTAGACGAGACAGTGGCGGGTCCTAAGCTGCCTGAAGCACACTCCTCGCGCCCACCTTCTCTTTGCTGCCGGAAAGGCCTCACATAAGAGGCCTGAGTTTACTCGTGACGGAAGCCGTCTGAGTGTACTCGTGTGAGGCCTGCCGCTCTCAGTTCCTTGCTGGGAGCTTCAGCAAGAGCACTCCGGAGCTCGCCGACCAAAGAATTGTGAGCCCCCCCCCCCCACCCACCCCCCCACCCCCCCGCCCCCAGGCCTCAAGTAAAAGTCCAGATGTCCCCCGTCAGTAACACCTCGGAGTGCCATAGGAGCGAAGAAGCATGCGTTAACGGAATGCTTCAACAGTGCTAGGGATTTAGTTCACGAGACACTGTGCACTCACGCTCGTTGTAACAACTGTCAGAGGGCACTGTATGCCTTCCGACTCCTCTGTTGCGTTTGAGCCACAGGAAGTAAATGCATTCGTTTGATTAAGCTCCGTGAACGTGCAACGACGATGGCGAAGCGCTGCCCTGTTCGCTCGAAAGCTCTCGACTGTACGGCCTTCCAACGGCCTCAGGCTACGCAGTTGCAAACAGCCTTACATTCCATGCTGGTGTGCCCCCAGGTAGGAATTTGGGCTCTTCTGTGAGACACCAGTGTGCGTCCCAAATGAAACCGGCGGGCTCCCCCAGGACGTCTGCGTACGGCAGTCGGTTGCCAGCTGTTTACTTCCAGCCGGAGAAGGAAAAAGAGGACGGCTTTCCCAGGGACAATTCTGGGCCCTTGGGACCATCCAGAACCACCAAAGCCTCAACTTTGCACGGCCTGGGGAACGCTCTTCCTCACGTCCAGCAATCCCCACGTCGAAACCTTTCTCAGCGGAGGCAGGCACTCTCTCCCTTGTACTAGATAGCTCGGCAGAGCCTTCCGAGAAACATGCTGCGTCATTCAGCTTGAACGTGGGACGCCGAGGGGAGAGTACGCTTTCTCCCCGTTTGGAGGCGCCTTGCGCTTGGCTTCAAAGCTGCCTGAACAGCACTAGCGGCCCGGCGTCTCTGCACGGCAGGATTGTCGTCGTGGGCCGAGGCTGCGTGTTCTCGCAAAGCGAAAACCGTGCGGGCAATCCCTTTCTAGGAACTCCTCCCACGGCACCCCAGGTTCAGCTCCGGCCGAACGAAAGGTGACCTCAGGCCTCAAGGTAAGTTCCAGTGTTTCACGCCGGGGGAGTTGGGTGTGCGGTGGTTTCCATGAGGCCATACTCCACCACGGAGTGCCTCAACCCCGCGACGCTCCTGGGGGCACACAGGATAGGAGCTCGTTCGCCAATTTCGCAGGATGACTTCTCTCCGTGCCGGAACGGCGGCTCCTGGCTTCTGAGGGACCTTAGCCTAAACAGGGCCCTGGAGAAAGCGCTTCACATTCATAGCAAGGGCAACGTACCGCTCTCCGGCTTGCCCGGGTTGAGCGCCCCAGTCGTCAAAGAGCCTCGCGAAGGCAGTGCTGCGCAGGCTCCCTCTGCCGGTCGCACGGCCTCCTTGACTGAAAGACAACTGCAGTGCCAAAAGGCACCGTGCTGACGACTGGCTCCAGGAGGGGACTCGGGACAGCACTCTCACAGAAGCGAAAGCTAGGCTGTGGGCCCAGCCTGAGGACCAGCACGTTGTCCACACTTAACACAGCTAAGGCATGAGCCAGACGACAGCCTTGGTCACTGAGGCCTACCTAAGGTACTGCCATACTTACCCACTAGATCCCACGCAGAGGTCCCTGTGCCCAAAAGGGCCTCCATGGAAGGGCCCTGTTCCTCCCGTGGGTTTCCTTGAGGTAATCAGAAACCACTGAGGATAACTACGTGAGCTCCGCTTTGAAACTGGGCGACCCTGGGCAAACCTTATTCCCCTCCGTGGTAGACGAGACAGTGGCGGGTCCTAAGCTGCCTGAAGCACACTCCTCGCGCCCACCTTCTCTTTGCTGCCGGAAAGGCCTCACATAAGAGGCCTGAGTTTACTCGTGACGGAAGCCGTCTGAGTGTACTCGTGTGAGGCCTGCCGCTCTCAGTTCCTTGCTGGGAGCTTCAGCAAGAGCACTCCGGAGCTCGCCGACCAAAGAATTGTGAGCCCCCCCCCCCACCCACCCCCCCACCCCCCCGCCCCCAGGCCTCAAGTAAAAGTCCAGATGTCCCCCGTCAGTAACACCTCGGAGTGCCATAGGAGCGAAGAAGCATGCGTTAACGGAATGCTTCAACAGTGCTAGGGATTTAGTTCACGAGACACTGTGCACTCACGCTCGTTGTAACAACTGTCAGAGGGCACTGTATGCCTTCCGACTCCTCTGTTGCGTTTGAGCCACAGGAAGTAAATGCATTCGTTTGATTAAGCTCCGTGAACGTGCAACGACGATGGCGAAGCGCTGCCCTGTTCGCTCGAAAGCTCTCGACTGTACGGCCTTCCAACGGCCTCAGGCTACGCAGTTGCAAACAGCCTTACATTCCATGCTGGTGTGCCCCCAGGTAGGAATTTGGGCTCTTCTGTGAGACACCAGTGTGCGTCCCAAATGAAACCGGCGGGCTCCCCCAGGACGTCTGCGTACGGCAGTCGGTTGCCAGCTGTTTACTTCCAGCCGGAGAAGGAAAAAGAGGACGGCTTTCCCAGGGACAATTCTGGGCCCTTGGGACCATCCAGAACCACCAAAGCCTCAACTTTGCACGGCCTGGGGAACGCTCTTCCTCACGTCCAGCAATCCCCACGTCGAAACCTTTCTCAGCGGAGGCAGGCACTCTCTCCCTTGTACTAGATAGCTCGGCAGAGCCTTCCGAGAAACATGCTGCGTCATTCAGCTTGAACGTGGGACGCCGAGGGGAGAGTACGCTTTCTCCCCGTTTGGAGGCGCCTTGCGCTTGGCTTCAAAGCTGCCTGAACAGCACTAGCGGCCCGGCGTCTCTGCACGGCAGGATTGTCGTCGTGGGCCGAGGCTGCGTGTTCTCGCAAAGCGAAAACCGTGCGGGCAATCCCTTTCTAGGAACTCCTCCCACGGCACCCCAGGTTCAGCTCCGGCCGAACGAAAGGTGACCTCAGGCCTCAAGGTAAGTTCCAGTGTTTCACGCCGGGGGAGTTGGGTGTGCGGTGGTTTCCATGAGGCCATACTCCACCACGGAGTGCCTCAACCCCGCGACGCTCCTGGGGGCACACAGGATAGGAGCTCGTTCGCCAATTTCGCAGGATGACTTCTCTCCGTGCCGGAACGGCGGCTCCTGGCTTCTGAGGGACCTTAGCCTAAACAGGGCCCTGGAGAAAGCGCTTCACATTCATAGCAAGGGCAACGTACCGCTCTCCGGCTTGCCCGGGTTGAGCGCCCCAGTCGTCAAAGAGCCTCGCGAAGGCAGTGCTGCGCAGGCTCCCTCTGCCGGTCGCACGGCCTCCTTGACTGAAAGACAACTGCAGTGCCAAAAGGCACCGTGCTGACGACTGGCTCCAGGAGGGGACTCGGGACAGCACTCTCACAGAAGCGAAAGCTAGGCTGTGGGCCCAGCCTGAGGACCAGCACGTTGTCCACACTTAACACAGCTAAGGCATGAGCCAGACGACAGCCTTGGTCACTGAGGCCTACCTAAGGTACTGCCATACTTACCCACTAGATCCCACGCAGAGGTCCCTGTGCCCAAAAGGGCCTCCATGGAAGGGCCCTGTTCCTCCCGTGGGTTTCCTTGAGGTAATCAGAAACCACTGAGGATAACTACGTGAGCTCCGCTTTGAAACTGGGCGACCCTGGGCAAACCTTATTCCCCTCCGTGGTAGACGAGACAGTGGCGGGTCCTAAGCTGCCTGAAGCACACTCCTCGCGCCCACCTTCTCTTTGCTGCCGGAAAGGCCTCACATAAGAGGCCTGAGTTTACTCGTGACGGAAGCCGTCTGAGTGTACTCGTGTGAGGCCTGCCGCTCTCAGTTCCTTGCTGGGAGCTTCAGCAAGAGCACTCCGGAGCTCGCCGACCAAAGAATTGTGAGCCCCCCCCCCCACCCACCCCCCCACCCCCCCGCCCCCAGGCCTCAAGTAAAAGTCCAGATGTCCCCCGTCAGTAACACCTCGGAGTGCCATAGGAGCGAAGAAGCATGCGTTAACGGAATGCTTCAACAGTGCTAGGGATTTAGTTCACGAGACACTGTGCACTCACGCTCGTTGTAACAACTGTCAGAGGGCACTGTATGCCTTCCGACTCCTCTGTTGCGTTTGAGCCACAGGAAGTAAATGCATTCGTTTGATTAAGCTCCGTGAACGTGCAACGACGATGGCGAAGCGCTGCCCTGTTCGCTCGAAAGCTCTCGACTGTACGGCCTTCCAACGGCCTCAGGCTACGCAGTTGCAAACAGCCTTACATTCCATGCTGGTGTGCCCCCAGGTAGGAATTTGGGCTCTTCTGTGAGACACCAGTGTGCGTCCCAAATGAAACCGGCGGGCTCCCCCAGGACGTCTGCGTACGGCAGTCGGTTGCCAGCTGTTTACTTCCAGCCGGAGAAGGAAAAAGAGGACGGCTTTCCCAGGGACAATTCTGGGCCCTTGGGACCATCCAGAACCACCAAAGCCTCAACTTTGCACGGCCTGGGGAACGCTCTTCCTCACGTCCAGCAATCCCCACGTCGAAACCTTTCTCAGCGGAGGCAGGCACTCTCTCCCTTGTACTAGATAGCTCGGCAGAGCCTTCCGAGAAACATGCTGCGTCATTCAGCTTGAACGTGGGACGCCGAGGGGAGAGTACGCTTTCTCCCCGTTTGGAGGCGCCTTGCGCTTGGCTTCAAAGCTGCCTGAACAGCACTAGCGGCCCGGCGTCTCTGCACGGCAGGATTGTCGTCGTGGGCCGAGGCTGCGTGTTCTCGCAAAGCGAAAACCGTGCGGGCAATCCCTTTCTAGGAACTCCTCCCACGGCACCCCAGGTTCAGCTCCGGCCGAACGAAAGGTGACCTCAGGCCTCAAGGTAAGTTCCAGTGTTTCACGCCGGGGGAGTTGGGTGTGCGGTGGTTTCCATGAGGCCATACTCCACCACGGAGTGCCTCAACCCCGCGACGCTCCTGGGGGCACACAGGATAGGAGCTCGTTCGCCAATTTCGCAGGATGACTTCTCTCCGTGCCGGAACGGCGGCTCCTGGCTTCTGAGGGACCTTAGCCTAAACAGGGCCCTGGAGAAAGCGCTTCACATTCATAGCAAGGGCAACGTACCGCTCTCCGGCTTGCCCGGGTTGAGCGCCCCAGTCGTCAAAGAGCCTCGCGAAGGCAGTGCTGCGCAGGCTCCCTCTGCCGGTCGCACGGCCTCCTTGACTGAAAGACAACTGCAGTGCCAAAAGGCACCGTGCTGACGACTGGCTCCAGGAGGGGACTCGGGACAGCACTCTCACAGAAGCGAAAGCTAGGCTGTGGGCCCAGCCTGAGGACCAGCACGTTGTCCACACTTAACACAGCTAAGGCATGAGCCAGACGACAGCCTTGGTCACTGAGGCCTACCTAAGGTACTGCCATACTTACCCACTAGATCCCACGCAGAGGTCCCTGTGCCCAAAAGGGCCTCCATGGAAGGGCCCTGTTCCTCCCGTGGGTTTCCTTGAGGTAATCAGAAACCACTGAGGATAACTACGTGAGCTCCGCTTTGAAACTGGGCGACCCTGGGCAAACCTTATTCCCCTCCGTGGTAGACGAGACAGTGGCGGGTCCTAAGCTGCCTGAAGCACACTCCTCGCGCCCACCTTCTCTTTGCTGCCGGAAAGGCCTCACATAAGAGGCCTGAGTTTACTCGTGACGGAAGCCGTCTGAGTGTACTCGTGTGAGGCCTGCCGCTCTCAGTTCCTTGCTGGGAGCTTCAGCAAGAGCACTCCGGAGCTCGCCGACCAAAGAATTGTGAGCCCCCCCCCCCCACCCACCCCCCCACCCCCCCGCCCCCAGGCCTCAAGTAAAAGTCCAGATGTCCCCCGTCAGTAACACCTCGGAGTGCCATAGGAGCGAAGAAGCATGCGTTAACGGAATGCTTCAACAGTGCTAGGGATTTAGTTCACGAGACACTGTGCACTCACGCTCGTTGTAACAACTGTCAGAGGGCACTGTATGCCTTCCGACTCCTCTGTTGCGTTTGAGCCACAGGAAGTAAATGCATTCGTTTGATTAAGCTCCGTGAACGTGCAACGACGATGGCGAAGCGCTGCCCTGTTCGCTCGAAAGCTCTCGACTGTACGGCCTTCCAACGGCCTCAGGCTACGCAGTTGCAAACAGCCTTACATTCCATGCTGGTGTGCCCCCAGGTAGGAATTTGGGCTCTTCTGTGAGACACCAGTGTGCGTCCCAAATGAAACCGGCGGGCTCCCCCAGGACGTCTGCGTACGGCAGTCGGTTGCCAGCTGTTTACTTCCAGCCGGAGAAGGAAAAAGAGGACGGCTTTCCCAGGGACAATTCTGGGCCCTTGGGACCATCCAGAACCACCAAAGCCTCAACTTTGCACGGCCTGGGGAACGCTCTTCCTCACGTCCAGCAATCCCCACGTCGAAACCTTTCTCAGCGGAGGCAGGCACTCTCTCCCTTGTACTAGATAGCTCGGCAGAGCCTTCCGAGAAACATGCTGCGTCATTCAGCTTGAACGTGGGACGCCGAGGGGAGAGTACGCTTTCTCCCCGTTTGGAGGCGCCTTGCGCTTGGCTTCAAAGCTGCCTGAACAGCACTAGCGGCCCGGCGTCTCTGCACGGCAGGATTGTCGTCGTGGGCCGAGGCTGCGTGTTCTCGCAAAGCGAAAACCGTGCGGGCAATCCCTTTCTAGGAACTCCTCCCACGGCACCCCAGGTTCAGCTCCGGCCGAACGAAAGGTGACCTCAGGCCTCAAGGTAAGTTCCAGTGTTTCACGCCGGGGGAGTTGGGTGTGCGGTGGTTTCCATGAGGCCATACTCCACCACGGAGTGCCTCAACCCCGCGACGCTCCTGGGGGCACACAGGATAGGAGCTCGTTCGCCAATTTCGCAGGATGACTTCTCTCCGTGCCGGAACGGCGGCTCCTGGCTTCTGAGGGACCTTAGCCTAAACAGGGCCCTGGAGAAAGCGCTTCACATTCATAGCAAGGGCAACGTACCGCTCTCCGGCTTGCCCGGGTTGAGCGCCCCAGTCGTCAAAGAGCCTCGCGAAGGCAGTGCTGCGCAGGCTCCCTCTGCCGGTCGCACGGCCTCCTTGACTGAAAGACAACTGCAGTGCCAAAAGGCACCGTGCTGACGACTGGCTCCAGGAGGGGACTCGGGACAGCACTCTCACAGAAGCGAAAGCTAGGCTGTGGGCCCAGCCTGAGGACCAGCACGTTGTCCACACTTAACACAGCTAAGGCATGAGCCAGACGACAGCCTTGGTCACTGAGGCCTACCTAAGGTACTGCCATACTTACCCACTAGATCCCACGCAGAGGTCCCTGTGCCCAAAAGGGCCTCCATGGAAGGGCCCTGTTCCTCCCGTGGGTTTCCTTGAGGTAATCAGAAACCACTGAGGATAACTACGTGAGCTCCGCTTTGAAACTGGGCGACCCTGGGCAAACCTTATTCCCCTCCGTGGTAGACGAGACAGTGGCGGGTCCTAAGCTGCCTGAAGCACACTCCTCGCGCCCACCTTCTCTTTGCTGCCGGAAAGGCCTCACATAAGAGGCCTGAGTTTACTCGTGACGGAAGCCGTCTGAGTGTACTCGTGTGAGGCCTGCCGCTCTCAGTTCCTTGCTGGGAGCTTCAGCAAGAGCACTCCGGAGCTCGCCGACCAAAGAATTGTGAGCCCCCCCCCCCACCCACCCCCCCACCCCCCCGCCCCCAGGCCTCAAGTAAAAGTCCAGATGTCCCCCGTCAGTAACACCTCGGAGTGCCATAGGAGCGAAGAAGCATGCGTTAACGGAATGCTTCAACAGTGCTAGGGATTTAGTTCACGAGACACTGTGCACTCACGCTCGTTGTAACAACTGTCAGAGGGCACTGTATGCCTTCCGACTCCTCTGTTGCGTTTGAGCCACAGGAAGTAAATGCATTCGTTTGATTAAGCTCCGTGAACGTGCAACGACGATGGCGAAGCGCTGCCCTGTTCGCTCGAAAGCTCTCGACTGTACGGCCTTCCAACGGCCTCAGGCTACGCAGTTGCAAACAGCCTTACATTCCATGCTGGTGTGCCCCCAGGTAGGAATTTGGGCTCTTCTGTGAGACACCAGTGTGCGTCCCAAATGAAACCGGCGGGCTCCCCCAGGACGTCTGCGTACGGCAGTCGGTTGCCAGCTGTTTACTTCCAGCCGGAGAAGGAAAAAGAGGACGGCTTTCCCAGGGACAATTCTGGGCCCTTGGGACCATCCAGAACCACCAAAGCCTCAACTTTGCACGGCCTGGGGAACGCTCTTCCTCACGTCCAGCAATCCCCACGTCGAAACCTTTCTCAGCGGAGGCAGGCACTCTCTCCCTTGTACTAGATAGCTCGGCAGAGCCTTCCGAGAAACATGCTGCGTCATTCAGCTTGAACGTGGGACGCCGAGGGGAGAGTACGCTTTCTCCCCGTTTGGAGGCGCCTTGCGCTTGGCTTCAAAGCTGCCTGAACAGCACTAGCGGCCCGGCGTCTCTGCACGGCAGGATTGTCGTCGTGGGCCGAGGCTGCGTGTTCTCGCAAAGCGAAAACCGTGCGGGCAATCCCTTTCTAGGAACTCCTCCCACGGCACCCCAGGTTCAGCTCCGGCCGAACGAAAGGTGACCTCAGGCCTCAAGGTAAGTTCCAGTGTTTCACGCCGGGGGAGTTGGGTGTGCGGTGGTTTCCATGAGGCCATACTCCACCACGGAGTGCCTCAACCCCGCGACGCTCCTGGGGGCACACAGGATAGGAGCTCGTTCGCCAATTTCGCAGGATGACTTCTCTCCGTGCCGGAACGGCGGCTCCTGGCTTCTGAGGGACCTTAGCCTAAACAGGGCCCTGGAGAAAGCGCTTCACATTCATAGCAAGGGCAACGTACCGCTCTCCGGCTTGCCCGGGTTGAGCGCCCCAGTCGTCAAAGAGCCTCGCGAAGGCAGTGCTGCGCAGGCTCCCTCTGCCGGTCGCACGGCCTCCTTGACTGAAAGACAACTGCAGTGCCAAAAGGCACCGTGCTGACGACTGGCTCCAGGAGGGGACTCGGGACAGCACTCTCACAGAAGCGAAAGCTAGGCTGTGGGCCCAGCCTGAGGACCAGCACGTTGTCCACACTTAACACAGCTAAGGCATGAGCCAGACGACAGCCTTGGTCACTGAGGCCTACCTAAGGTACTGCCATACTTACCCACTAGATCCCACGCAGAGGTCCCTGTGCCCAAAAGGGCCTCCATGGAAGGGCCCTGTTCCTCCCGTGGGTTTCCTTGAGGTAATCAGAAACCACTGAGGATAACTACGTGAGCTCCGCTTTGAAACTGGGCGACCCTGGGCAAACCTTATTCCCCTCCGTGGTAGACGAGACAGTGGCGGGTCCTAAGCTGCCTGAAGCACACTCCTCGCGCCCACCTTCTCTTTGCTGCCGGAAAGGCCTCACATAAGAGGCCTGAGTTTACTCGTGACGGAAGCCGTCTGAGTGTACTCGTGTGAGGCCTGCCGCTCTCAGTTCCTTGCTGGGAGCTTCAGCAAGAGCACCCCGGAGCTCGCCGACCAAAGAATTGTGAGCCCCCCCACCCACCCACCCCCCCACCCCCCCGCCCCCAGGCCTCAAGTAAAAGTCCAGATGTCCCCCGTCAGTAACACCTCGGAGTGCCATAGGAGCGAAGAAGCATGCGTTAACGGAATGCTTCAACAGTGCTAGGGATTTAGTTCACGAGACACTGTGCACTCACGCTCGTTGTAACAACTGTCAGAGGGCACTGTATGCCTTCCGACTCCTCTGTTGCGTTTGAGCCACAGGAAGTAAATGCATTCGTTTGATTAAGCTCCGTGAACGTGCAACGACGATGGCGAAGCGCTGCCCTGTTCGCTCGAAAGCTCTCGACTGTACGGCCTTCCAACGGCCTCAGGCTACGCAGTTGCAAACAGCCTTACATTCCATGCTGGTGTGCCCCCAGGTAGGAATTTGGGCTCTTCTGTGAGACACCAGTGTGCGTCCCAAATGAAACCGGCGGGCTCCCCCAGGACGTCTGCGTACGGCAGTCGGTTGCCAGCTGTTTACTTCCAGCCGGAGAAGGAAAAAGAGGACGGCTTTCCCAGGGACAATTCTGGGCCCTTGGGACCATCCAGAACCACCAAAGCCTCAACTTTGCACGGCCTGGGGAACGCTCTTCCTCACGTCCAGCAATCCCCACGTCGAAACCTTTCTCAGCGGAGGCAGGCACTCTCTCCCTTGTACTAGATAGCTCGGCAGAGCCTTCCGAGAAACATGCTGCGTCATTCAGCTTGAACGTGGGACGCCGAGGGGAGAGTACGCTTTCTCCCCGTTTGGAGGCGCCTTGCGCTTGGCTTCAAAGCTGCCTGAACAGCACTAGCGGCCCGGCGTCTCTGCACGGCAGGATTGTCGTCGTGGGCCGAGGCTGCGTGTTCTCGCAAAGCGAAAACCGTGCGGGCAATCCCTTTCTAGGAACTCCTCCCACGGCACCCCAGGTTCAGCTCCGGCCGAACGAAAGGTGACCTCAGGCCTCAAGGTAAGTTCCAGTGTTTCACGCCGGGGGAGTTGGGTGTGCGGTGGTTTCCATGAGGCCATACTCCACCACGGAGTGCCTCAACCCCGCGACGCTCCTGGGGGCACACAGGGTAGGAGCTCGTTCGCCAATTTCGCAGGATGACTTCTCTCCGTGCCGGAACGGCGGCTCCTGGCTTCTGAGGGACCTTAGCCTAAACAGGGCCCTGGAGAAAGCGCTTCACATTCATAGCAAGGGCAACGTACCGCTCTCCGGCTTGCCCGGGTTGAGCGCCCCAGTCGTCAAAGAGCCTCGCGAAGGCAGTGCTGCGCAGGCTCCCTCTGCCGGTCGCACGGCCTCCTTGACTGAAAGACAACTGCAGTGCCAAAAGGCACCGTGCTGACGACTGGCTCCAGGAGGGGACTCGGGACAGCACTCTCACAGAAGCGAAAGCTAGGCTGTGGGCCCAGCCTGAGGACCAGCACGTTGTCCACACTTAACACAGCTAAGGCATGAGCCAGACGACAGCCTTGGTCACTGAGGCCTACCTAAGGTACTGCCATACTTACCCACTAGATCCCACGCAGAGGTCCCTGTGCCCAAAAGGGCCTCCATGGAAGGGCCCTGTTCCTCCCGTGGGTTTCCTTGAGGTAATCAGAAACCACTGAGGATAACTACGTGAGCTCCGCTTTGAAACTGGGCGACCCTGGGCAAACCTTATTCCCCTCCGTGGTAGACGAGACAGTGGCGGGTCCTAAGCTGCCTGAAGCACACTCCTCGCGCCCACCTTCTCTTTGCTGCCGGAAAGGCCTCACATAAGAGGCCTGAGTTTACTCGTGACGGAAGCCGTCTGAGTGTACTCGTGTGAGGCCTGCCGCTCTCAGTTCCTTGCTGGGAGCTTCAGCAAGAGCACCCCGGAGCTCGCCGACCAAAGAATTGTGAGCCCCCCCCCACCCACCCACCCCCCCAACCCCCCGCCCCCAGGCCTCAAGTAAAAGTCCAGATGTCCCCCGTCAGTAACACCTCGGAGTGCCATAGGAGCGAAGAAGCATGCGTTAACGGAATGCTTCAACAGTGCTAGGGATTTAGTTCACGAGACACTGTGCACTCACGCTCGTTGTAACAACTGTCAGAGGGCACTGTATGCCTTCCGACTCCTCTGTTGCGTTTGAGCCACAGGAAGTAAATGCATTCGTTTGATTAAGCTCCGTGAACGTGCAACGACGATGGCGAAGCGCTGCCCTGTTCGCTCGAAAGCTCTCGACTGTACGGCCTTCCAACGGCCTCAGGCTACGCAGTTGCAAACAGCCTTACATTCCATGCTGGTGTGCCCCCAGGTAGGAATTTGGGCTCTTCTGTGAGACACCAGTGTGCGTCCCAAATGAAACCGGCGGGCTCCCCCAGGACGTCTGCGTACGGCAGTCGGTTGCCAGCTGTTTACTTCCAGCCGGAGAAGGAAAAAGAGGACGGCTTTCCCAGGGACAATTCTGGGCCCTTGGGACCATCCAGAACCACCAAAGCCTCAACTTTGCACGGCCTGGGGAACGCTCTTCCTCACGTCCAGCAATCCCCACGTCGAAACCTTTCTCAGCGGAGGCAGGCACTCTCTCCCTTGTACTAGATAGCTCGGCAGAGCCTTCCGAGAAACATGCTGCGTCATTCAGCTTGAACGTGGGACGCCGAGGGGAGAGTACGCTTTCTCCCCGTTTGGAGGCGCCTTGCGCTTGGCTTCAAAGCTGCCTGAACAGCACTAGCGGCCCGGCGTCTCTGCACGGCAGGATTGTCGTCGTGGGCCGAGGCTGCGTGTTCTCGCAAAGCGAAAACCGTGCGGGCAATCCCTTTCTAGGAACTCCTCCCACGGCACCCCAGGTTCAGCTCCGGCCGAACGAAAGGTGACCTCAGGCCTCAAGGTAAGTTCCAGTGTTTCACGCCGGGGGAGTTGGGTGTGCGGTGGTTTCCATGAGGCCATACTCCACCACGGAGTGCCTCAACCCCGCGACGCTCCTGGGGGCACACAGGATAGGAGCTCGTTCGCCAATTTCGCAGGATGACTTCTCTCCGTGCCGGAACGGCGGCTCCTGGCTTCTGAGGGACCTTAGCCTAAACAGGGCCCTGGAGAAAGCGCTTCACATTCATAGCAAGGGCAACGTACCGCTCTCCGGCTTGCCCGGGTTGAGCGCCCCAGTCGTCAAAGAGCCTCGCGAAGGCAGTGCTGCGCAGGCTCCCTCTGCCAGTCGCACGGCCTCCTTGACTGAAAGACAACTGCAGTGCCAAAAGGCACCGTGCTGACGACTGGCTCCAGGAGGGGACTCGGGACAGCACTCTCACAGAAGCGAAAGCTAGGCTGTGGGCCCAGCCTGAGGACCAGCACGTTGTCCACACTTAACACAGCTAAGGCATGAGCCAGACGACAGCCTTGGTCACTGAGGCCTACCTAAGGTACTGCCATACTTACCCACTAGATCCCACGCAGAGGTCCCTGTGCCCAAAAGGGCCTCCATGGAAGGGCCCTGTTCCTCCCGTGGGTTTCCTTGAGGTAATCAGAAACCACTGAGGATAACTACGTGAGCTCCGCTTTGAAACTGGGCGACCCTGGGCAAACCTTATTCCCCTCCGTGGTAGACGAGACAGTGGCGGGTCCTAAGCTGCCTGAAGCACACTCCTCGCGCCCACCTTCTCTTTGCTGCCGGAAAGGCCTCACATAAGAGGCCTGAGTTTACTCGTGACGGAAGCCGTCTGAGTGTACTCGTGTGAGGCCTGCCGCTCTCAGTTCCTTGCTGGGAGCTTCAGCAAGAGCACCCCGGAGCTCGCCGACCAAAGAATTGTGAGCCCCCCCCCCACCCACCCACCCCCCCAACCCCCCGCCCCCAGGCCTCAAGTAAAAGTCCAGATGTCCCCCGTCAGTAACACCTCGGAGTGCCATAGGAGCGAAGAAGCATGCGTTAACGGAATGCTTCAACAGTGCTAGGGATTTAGTTCACGAGACACTGTGCACTCACGCTCGTTGTAACAACTGTCAGAGGGCACTGTATGCCTTCCGACTCCTCTGTTGCGTTTGAGCCACAGGAAGTAAATGCATTCGTTTGATTAAGCTCCGTGAACGTGCAACGACGATGGCGAAGCGCTGCCCTGTTCGCTCGAAAGCTCTCGACTGTACGGCCTTCCAACGGCCTCAGGCTACGCAGTTGCAAACAGCCTTACATTCCATGCTGGTGTGCCCCCAGGTAGGAATTTGGGCTCTTCTGTGAGACACCAGTGTGCGTCCCAAATGAAACCGGCGGGCTCCCCCAGGACGTCTGCGTACGGCAGTCGGTTGCCAGCTGTTTACTTCCAGCCGGAGAAGGAAAAAGAGGACGGCTTTCCCAGGGACAATTCTGGGCCCTTGGGACCATCCAGAACCACCAAAGCCTCAACTTTGCACGGCCTGGGGAACGCTCTTCCTCACGTCCAGCAATCCCCACGTCGAAACCTTTCTCAGCGGAGGCAGGCACTCTCTCCCTTGTACTAGATAGCTCGGCAGAGCCTTCCGAGAAACATGCTGCGTCATTCAGCTTGAACGTGGGACGCCGAGGGGAGAGTACGCTTTCTCCCCGTTTGGAGGCGCCTTGCGCTTGGCTTCAAAGCTGCCTGAACAGCACTAGCGGCCCGGCGTCTCTGCACGGCAGGATTGTCGTCGTGGGCCGAGGCTGCGTGTTCTCGCAAAGCGAAAACCGTGCGGGCAATCCCTTTCTAGGAACTCCTCCCACGGCACCCCAGGTTCAGCTCCGGCCGAACGAAAGGTGACCTCAGGCCTCAAGGTAAGTTCCAGTGTTTCACGCCGGGGGAGTTGGGTGTGCGGTGGTTTCCATGAGGCCATACTCCACCACGGAGTGCCTCAACCCCGCGACGCTCCTGGGGGCACACAGGATAGGAGCTCGTTCGCCAATTTCGCAGGATGACTTCTCTCCGTGCCGGAACGGCGGCTCCTGGCTTCTGAGGGACCTTAGCCTAAACAGGGCCCTGGAGAAAGCGCTTCACATTCATAGCAAGGGCAACGTACCGCTCTCCGGCTTGCCCGGGTTGAGCGCCCCAGTCGTCAAAGAGCCTCGCGAAGGCAGTGCTGCGCAGGCTCCCTCTGCCAGTCGCACGGCCTCCTTGACTGAAAGACAACTGCAGTGCCAAAAGGCACCGTGCTGACGACTGGCTCCAGGAGGGGACTCGGGACAGCACTCTCACAGAAGCGAAAGCTAGGCTGTGGGCCCAGCCTGAGGACCAGCACGTTGTCCACACTTAACACAGCTAAGGCATGAGCCAGACGACAGCCTTGGTCACTGAGGCCTACCTAAGGTACTGCCATACTTACCCACTAGATCCCACGCAGAGGTCCCTGTGCCCAAAAGGGCCTCCATGGAAGGGCCCTGTTCCTCCCGTGGGTTTCCTTGAGGTAATCAGAAACCACTGAGGATAACTACGTGAGCTCCGCTTTGAAACTGGGCGACCCTGGGCAAACCTTATTCCCCTCCGTGGTAGACGAGACAGTGGCGGGTCCTAAGCTGCCTGAAGCACACTCCTCGCGCCCACCTTCTCTTTGCTGCCGGAAAGGCCTCACATAAGAGGCCTGAGTTTACTCGTGACGGAAGCCGTCTGAGTGTACTCGTGTGAGGCCTGCCGCTCTCAGTTCCTTGCTGGGAGCTTCAGCAAGAGCACCCCGGAGCTCGCCGACCAAAGAATTGTGAGCCCCCCCCCCACCCACCCACCCCCCCAACCCCCCGCCCCCAGGCCTCAAGTAAAAGTCCAGATGTCCCCCGTCAGTAACACCTCGGAGTGCCATAGGAGCGAAGAAGCATGCGTTAACGGAATGCTTCAACAGTGCTAGGGATTTAGTTCACGAGACACTGTGCACTCACGCTCGTTGTAACAACTGTCAGAGGGCACTGTATGCCTTCCGACTCCTCTGTTGCGTTTGAGCCACAGGAAGTAAATGCATTCGTTTGATTAAGCTCCGTGAACGTGCAACGACGATGGCGAAGCGCTGCCCTGTTCGCTCGAAAGCTCTCGACTGTACGGCCTTCCAACGGCCTCAGGCTACGCAGTTGCAAACAGCCTTACATTCCATGCTGGTGTGCCCCCAGGTAGGAATTTGGGCTCTTCTGTGAGACACCAGTGTGCGTCCCAAATGAAACCGGCGGGCTCCCCCAGGACGTCTGCGTACGGCAGTCGGTTGCCAGCTGTTTACTTCCAGCCGGAGAAGGAAAAAGAGGACGGCTTTCCCAGGGACAATTCTGGGCCCTTGGGACCATCCAGAACCACCAAAGCCTCAACTTTGCACGGCCTGGGGAACGCTCTTCCTCACGTCCAGCAATCCCCACGTCGAAACCTTTCTCAGCGGAGGCAGGCACTCTCTCCCTTGTACTAGATAGCTCGGCAGAGCCTTCCGAGAAACATGCTGCGTCATTCAGCTTGAACGTGGGACGCCGAGGGGAGAGTACGCTTTCTCCCCGTTTGGAGGCGCCTTGCGCTTGGCTTCAAAGCTGCCTGAACAGCACTAGCGGCCCGGCGTCTCTGCACGGCAGGATTGTCGTCGTGGGCCGAGGCTGCGTGTTCTCGCAAAGCGAAAACCGTGCGGGCAATCCCTTTCTAGGAACTCCTCCCACGGCACCCCAGGTTCAGCTCCGGCCGAACGAAAGGTGACCTCAGGCCTCAAGGTAAGTTCCAGTGTTTCACGCCGGGGGAGTTGGGTGTGCGGTGGTTTCCATGAGGCCATACTCCACCACGGAGTGCCTCAACCCCGCGACGCTCCTGGGGGCACACAGGGTAGGAGCTCGTTCGCCAATTTCGCAGGATGACTTCTCTCCGTGCCGGAACGGCGGCTCCTGGCTTCTGAGGGACCTTAGCCTAAACAGGGCCCTGGAGAAAGCGCTTCACATTCATAGCAAGGGCAACGTACCGCTCTCCGGCTTGCCCGGGTTGAGCGCCCCAGTCGTCAAAGAGCCTCGCGAAGGCAGTGCTGCGCAGGCTCCCTCTGCCAGTCGCACGGCCTCCTTGACTGAAAGACAACTGCAGTGCCAAAAGGCACCGTGCTGACGACTGGCTCCAGGAGGGGACTCGGGACAGCACTCTCACAGAAGCGAAAGCTAGGCTGTGGGCCCAGCCTGAGGACCAGCACGTTGTCCACACTTAACACAGCTAAGGCATGAGCCAGACGACAGCCTTGGTCACTGAGGCCTACCTAAGGTACTGCCATACTTACCCACTAGATCCCACGCAGAGGTCCCTGTGCCCAAAAGGGCCTCCATGGAAGGGCCCTGTTCCTCCCGTGGGTTTCCTTGAGGTAATCAGAAACCACTGAGGATAACTACGTGAGCTCCGCTTTGAAACTGGGCGACCCTGGGCAAACCTTATTCCCCTCCGTGGTAGACGAGACAGTGGCGGGTCCTAAGCTGCCTGAAGCACACTCCTCGCGCCCACCTTCTCTTTGCTGCCGGAAAGGCCTCACATAAGAGGCCTGAGTTTACTCGTGACGGAAGCCGTCTGAGTGTACTCGTGTGAGGCCTGCCGCTCTCAGTTCCTTGCTGGGAGCTTCAGCAAGAGCACTCCGGAGCTCGCCGACCAAAGAATTGTGAGCCCCCCCCCCCCACCCACCCCCCCACCCCCCCGCCCCCAGGCCTCAAGTAAAAGTCCAGATGTCCCCCGTCAGTAACACCTCGGAGTGCCATAGGAGCGAAGAAGCATGCGTTAACGGAATGCTTCAACAGTGCTAGGGATTTAGTTCACGAGACACTGTGCACTCACGCTCGTTGTAACAACTGTCAGAGGGCACTGTATGCCTTCCGACTCCTCTGTTGCGTTTGAGCCACAGGAAGTAAATGCATTCGTTTGATTAAGCTCCGTGAACGTGCAACGACGATGGCGAAGCGCTGCCCTGTTCGCTCGAAAGCTCTCGACTGTACGGCCTTCCAACGGCCTCAGGCTACGCAGTTGCAAACAGCCTTACATTCCATGCTGGTGTGCCCCCAGGTAGGAATTTGGGCTCTTCTGTGAGACACCAGTGTGCGTCCCAAATGAAACCGGCGGGCTCCCCCAGGACGTCTGCGTACGGCAGTCGGTTGCCAGCTGTTTACTTCCAGCCGGAGAAGGAAAAAGAGGACGGCTTTCCCAGGGACAATTCTGGGCCCTTGGGACCATCCAGAACCACCAAAGCCTCAACTTTGCACGGCCTGGGGAACGCTCTTCCTCACGTCCAGCAATCCCCACGTCGAAACCTTTCTCAGCGGAGGCAGGCACTCTCTCCCTTGTACTAGATAGCTCGGCAGAGCCTTCCGAGAAACATGCTGCGTCATTCAGCTTGAACGTGGGACGCCGAGGGGAGAGTACGCTTTCTCCCCGTTTGGAGGCGCCTTGCGCTTGGCTTCAAAGCTGCCTGAACAGCACTAGCGGCCCGGCGTCTCTGCACGGCAGGATTGTCGTCGTGGGCCGAGGCTGCGTGTTCTCGCAAAGCGAAAACCGTGCGGGCAATCCCTTTCTAGGAACTCCTCCCACGGCACCCCAGGTTCAGCTCCGGCCGAACGAAAGGTGACCTCAGGCCTCAAGGTAAGTTCCAGTGTTTCACGCCGGGGGAGTTGGGTGTGCGGTGGTTTCCATGAGGCCATACTCCACCACGGAGTGCCTCAACCCCGCGACGCTCCTGGGGGCACACAGGGTAGGAGCTCGTTCGCCAATTTCGCAGGATGACTTCTCTCCGTGCCGGAACGGCGGCTCCTGGCTTCTGAGGGACCTTAGCCTAAACAGGGCCCTGGAGAAAGCGCTTCACATTCATAGCAAGGGCAACGTACCGCTCTCCGGCTTGCCCGGGTTGAGCGCCCCAGTCGTCAAAGAGCCTCGCGAAGGCAGTGCTGCGCAGGCTCCCTCTGCCAGTCGCACGGCCTCCTTGACTGAAAGACAACTGCAGTGCCAAAAGGCACCGTGCTGACGACTGGCTCCAGGAGGGGACTCGGGACAGCACTCTCACAGAAGCGAAAGCTAGGCTGTGGGCCCAGCCTGAGGACCAGCACGTTGTCCACACTTAACACAGCTAAGGCATGAGCCAGACGACAGCCTTGGTCACTGAGGCCTACCTAAGGTACTGCCATACTTACCCACTAGATCCCACGCAGAGGTCCCTGTGCCCAAAAGGGCCTCCATGGAAGGGCCCTGTTCCTCCCGTGGGTTTCCTTGAGGTAATCAGAAACCACTGAGGATAACTACGTGAGCTCCGCTTTGAAACTGGGCGACCCTGGGCAAACCTTATTCCCCTCCGTGGTAGACGAGACAGTGGCGGGTCCTAAGCTGCCTGAAGCACACTCCTCGCGCCCACCTTCTCTTTGCTGCCGGAAAGGCCTCACATAAGAGGCCTGAGTTTACTCGTGACGGAAGCCGTCTGAGTGTACTCGTGTGAGGCCTGCCGCTCTCAGTTCCTTGCTGGGAGCTTCAGCAAGAGCACCCCGGAGCTCGCCGACCAAAGAATTGTGAGCCCCCCCCCACCCACCCACCCCCCCAACCCCCCGCCCCCAGGCCTCAAGTAAAAGTCCAGATGTCCCCCGTCAGTAACACCTCGGAGTGCCATAGGAGCGAAGAAGCATGCGTTAACGGAATGCTTCAACAGTGCTAGGGATTTAGTTCACGAGACACTGTGCACTCACGCTCGTTGTAACAACTGTCAGAGGGCACTGTATGCCTTCCGACTCCTCTGTTGCGTTTGAGCCACAGGAAGTAAATGCATTCGTTTGATTAAGCTCCGTGAACGTGCAACGACGATGGCGAAGCGCTGCCCTGTTCGCTCGAAAGCTCTCGACTGTACGGCCTTCCAACGGCCTCAGGCTACGCAGTTGCAAACAGCCTTACATTCCATGCTGGTGTGCCCCCAGGTAGGAATTTGGGCTCTTCTGTGAGACACCAGTGTGCGTCCCAAATGAAACCGGCGGGCTCCCCCAGGACGTCTGCGTACGGCAGTCGGTTGCCAGCTGTTTACTTCCAGCCGGAGAAGGAAAAAGAGGACGGCTTTCCCAGGGACAATTCTGGGCCCTTGGGACCATCCAGAACCACCAAAGCCTCAACTTTGCACGGCCTGGGGAACGCTCTTCCTCACGTCCAGCAATCCCCACGTCGAAACCTTTCTCAGCGGAGGCAGGCACTCTCTCCCTTGTACTAGATAGCTCGGCAGAGCCTTCCGAGAAACATGCTGCGTCATTCAGCTTGAACGTGGGACGCCGAGGGGAGAGTACGCTTTCTCCCCGTTTGGAGGCGCCTTGCGCTTGGCTTCAAAGCTGCCTGAACAGCACTAGCGGCCCGGCGTCTCTGCACGGCAGGATTGTCGTCGTGGGCCGAGGCTGCGTGTTCTCGCAAAGCGAAAACCGTGCGGGCAATCCCTTTCTAGGAACTCCTCCCACGGCACCCCAGGTTCAGCTCCGGCCGAACGAAAGGTGACCTCAGGCCTCAAGGTAAGTTCCAGTGTTTCACGCCGGGGGAGTTGGGTGTGCGGTGGTTTCCATGAGGCCATACTCCACCACGGAGTGCCTCAACCCCGCGACGCTCCTGGGGGCACACAGGATAGGAGCTCGTTCGCCAATTTCGCAGGATGACTTCTCTCCGTGCCGGAACGGCGGCTCCTGGCTTCTGAGGGACCTTAGCCTAAACAGGGCCCTGGAGAAAGCGCTTCACATTCATAGCAAGGGCAACGTACCGCTCTCCGGCTTGCCCGGGTTGAGCGCCCCAGTCGTCAAAGAGCCTCGCGAAGGCAGTGCTGCGCAGGCTCCCTCTGCCAGTCGCACGGCCTCCTTGACTGAAAGACAACTGCAGTGCCAAAAGGCACCGTGCTGACGACTGGCTCCAGGAGGGGACTCGGGACAGCACTCTCACAGAAGCGAAAGCTAGGCTGTGGGCCCAGCCTGAGGACCAGCACGTTGTCCACACTTAACACAGCTAAGGCATGAGCCAGACGACAGCCTTGGTCACTGAGGCCTACCTAAGGTACTGCCATACTTACCCACTAGATCCCACGCAGAGGTCCCTGTGCCCAAAAGGGCCTCCATGGAAGGGCCCTGTTCCTCCCGTGGGTTTCCTTGAGGTAATCAGAAACCACTGAGGATAACTACGTGAGCTCCGCTTTGAAACTGGGCGACCCTGGGCAAACCTTATTCCCCTCCGTGGTAGACGAGACAGTGGCGGGTCCTAAGCTGCCTGAAGCACACTCCTCGCGCCCACCTTCTCTTTGCTGCCGGAAAGGCCTCACATAAGAGGCCTGAGTTTACTCGTGACGGAAGCCGTCTGAGTGTACTCGTGTGAGGCCTGCCGCTCTCAGTTCCTTGCTGGGAGCTTCAGCAAGAGCACCCCGGAGCTCGCCGACCAAAGAATTGTGAGCCCCCCCCCCACCCACCCACCCCCCCAACCCCCCGCCCCCAGGCCTCAAGTAAAAGTCCAGATGTCCCCCGTCAGTAACACCTCGGAGTGCCATAGGAGCGAAGAAGCATGCGTTAACGGAATGCTTCAACAGTGCTAGGGATTTAGTTCACGAGACACTGTGCACTCACGCTCGTTGTAACAACTGTCAGAGGGCACTGTATGCCTTCCGACTCCTCTGTTGCGTTTGAGCCACAGGAAGTAAATGCATTCGTTTGATTAAGCTCCGTGAACGTGCAACGACGATGGCGAAGCGCTGCCCTGTTCGCTCGAAAGCTCTCGACTGTACGGCCTTCCAACGGCCTCAGGCTACGCAGTTGCAAACAGCCTTACATTCCATGCTGGTGTGCCCCCAGGTAGGAATTTGGGCTCTTCTGTGAGACACCAGTGTGCGTCCCAAATGAAACCGGCGGGCTCCCCCAGGACGTCTGCGTACGGCAGTCGGTTGCCAGCTGTTTACTTCCAGCCGGAGAAGGAAAAAGAGGACGGCTTTCCCAGGGACAATTCTGGGCCCTTGGGACCATCCAGAACCACCAAAGCCTCAACTTTGCACGGCCTGGGGAACGCTCTTCCTCACGTCCAGCAATCCCCACGTCGAAACCTTTCTCAGCGGAGGCAGGCACTCTCTCCCTTGTACTAGATAGCTCGGCAGAGCCTTCCGAGAAACATGCTGCGTCATTCAGCTTGAACGTGGGACGCCGAGGGGAGAGTACGCTTTCTCCCCGTTTGGAGGCGCCTTGCGCTTGGCTTCAAAGCTGCCTGAACAGCACTAGCGGCCCGGCGTCTCTGCACGGCAGGATTGTCGTCGTGGGCCGAGGCTGCGTGTTCTCGCAAAGCGAAAACCGTGCGGGCAATCCCTTTCTAGGAACTCCTCCCACGGCACCCCAGGTTCAGCTCCGGCCGAACGAAAGGTGACCTCAGGCCTCAAGGTAAGTTCCAGTGTTTCACGCCGGGGGAGTTGGGTGTGCGGTGGTTTCCATGAGGCCATACTCCACCACGGAGTGCCTCAACCCCGCGACGCTCCTGGGGGCACACAGGATAGGAGCTCGTTCGCCAATTTCGCAGGATGACTTCTCTCCGTGCCGGAACGGCGGCTCCTGGCTTCTGAGGGACCTTAGCCTAAACAGGGCCCTGGAGAAAGCGCTTCACATTCATAGCAAGGGCAACGTACCGCTCTCCGGCTTGCCCGGGTTGAGCGCCCCAGTCGTCAAAGAGCCTCGCGAAGGCAGTGCTGCGCAGGCTCCCTCTGCCAGTCGCACGGCCTCCTTGACTGAAAGACAACTGCAGTGCCAAAAGGCACCGTGCTGACGACTGGCTCCAGGAGGGGACTCGGGACAGCACTCTCACAGAAGCGAAAGCTAGGCTGTGGGCCCAGCCTGAGGACCAGCACGTTGTCCACACTTAACACAGCTAAGGCATGAGCCAGACGACAGCCTTGGTCACTGAGGCCTACCTAAGGTACTGCCATACTTACCCACTAGATCCCACGCAGAGGTCCCTGTGCCCAAAAGGGCCTCCATGGAAGGGCCCTGTTCCTCCCGTGGGTTTCCTTGAGGTAATCAGAAACCACTGAGGATAACTACGTGAGCTCCGCTTTGAAACTGGGCGACCCTGGGCAAACCTTATTCCCCTCCGTGGTAGACGAGACAGTGGCGGGTCCTAAGCTGCCTGAAGCACACTCCTCGCGCCCACCTTCTCTTTGCTGCCGGAAAGGCCTCACATAAGAGGCCTGAGTTTACTCGTGACGGAAGCCGTCTGAGTGTACTCGTGTGAGGCCTGCCGCTCTCAGTTCCTTGCTGGGAGCTTCAGCAAGAGCACTCCGGAGCTCGCCGACCAAAGAATTGTGAGCCCCCCCCCCCACCCACCCCCCCACCCCCCCGCCCCCAGGCCTCAAGTAAAAGTCCAGATGTCCCCCGTCAGTAACACCTCGGAGTGCCATAGGAGCGAAGAAGCATGCGTTAACGGAATGCTTCAACAGTGCTAGGGATTTAGTTCACGAGACACTGTGCACTCACGCTCGTTGTAACAACTGTCAGAGGGCACTGTATGCCTTCCGACTCCTCTGTTGCGTTTGAGCCACAGGAAGTAAATGCATTCGTTTGATTAAGCTCCGTGAACGTGCAACGACGATGGCGAAGCGCTGCCCTGTTCGCTCGAAAGCTCTCGACTGTACGGCCTTCCAACGGCCTCAGGCTACGCAGTTGCAAACAGCCTTACATTCCATGCTGGTGTGCCCCCAGGTAGGAATTTGGGCTCTTCTGTGAGACACCAGTGTGCGTCCCAAATGAAACCGGCGGGCTCCCCCAGGACGTCTGCGTACGGCAGTCGGTTGCCAGCTGTTTACTTCCAGCCGGAGAAGGAAAAAGAGGACGGCTTTCCCAGGGACAATTCTGGGCCCTTGGGACCATCCAGAACCACCAAAGCCTCAACTTTGCACGGCCTGGGGAACGCTCTTCCTCACGTCCAGCAATCCCCACGTCGAAACCTTTCTCAGCGGAGGCAGGCACTCTCTCCCTTGTACTAGATAGCTCGGCAGAGCCTTCCGAGAAACATGCTGCGTCATTCAGCTTGAACGTGGGACGCCGAGGGGAGAGTACGCTTTCTCCCCGTTTGGAGGCGCCTTGCGCTTGGCTTCAAAGCTGCCTGAACAGCACTAGCGGCCCGGCGTCTCTGCACGGCAGGATTGTCGTCGTGGGCCGAGGCTGCGTGTTCTCGCAAAGCGAAAACCGTGCGGGCAATCCCTTTCTAGGAACTCCTCCCACGGCACCCCAGGTTCAGCTCCGGCCGAACGAAAGGTGACCTCAGGCCTCAAGGTAAGTTCCAGTGTTTCACGCCGGGGGAGTTGGGTGTGCGGTGGTTTCCATGAGGCCATACTCCACCACGGAGTGCCTCAACCCCGCGACGCTCCTGGGGGCACACAGGATAGGAGCTCGTTCGCCAATTTCGCAGGATGACTTCTCTCCGTGCCGGAACGGCGGCTCCTGGCTTCTGAGGGACCTTAGCCTAAACAGGGCCCTGGAGAAAGCGCTTCACATTCATAGCAAGGGCAACGTACCGCTCTCCGGCTTGCCCGGGTTGAGCGCCCCAGTCGTCAAAGAGCCTCGCGAAGGCAGTGCTGCGCAGGCTCCCTCTGCCAGTCGCACGGCCTCCTTGACTGAAAGACAACTGCAGTGCCAAAAGGCACCGTGCTGACGACTGGCTCCAGGAGGGGACTCGGGACAGCACTCTCACAGAAGCGAAAGCTAGGCTGTGGGCCCAGCCTGAGGACCAGCACGTTGTCCACACTTAACACAGCTAAGGCATGAGCCAGACGACAGCCTTGGTCACTGAGGCCTACCTAAGGTACTGCCATACTTACCCACTAGATCCCACGCAGAGGTCCCTGTGCCCAAAAGGGCCTCCATGGAAGGGCCCTGTTCCTCCCGTGGGTTTCCTTGAGGTAATCAGAAACCACTGAGGATAACTACGTGAGCTCCGCTTTGAAACTGGGCGACCCTGGGCAAACCTTATTCCCCTCCGTGGTAGACGAGACAGTGGCGGGTCCTAAGCTGCCTGAAGCACACTCCTCGCGCCCACCTTCTCTTTGCTGCCGGAAAGGCCTCACATAAGAGGCCTGAGTTTACTCGTGACGGAAGCCGTCTGAGTGTACTCGTGTGAGGCCTGCCGCTCTCAGTTCCTTGCTGGGAGCTTCAGCAAGAGCACCCCGGAGCTCGCCGACCAAAGAATTGTGAGCCCCCCCCCCCACCCACCCCCCCACCCCCCCGCCCCCAGGCCTCAAGTAAAAGTCCAGATGTCCCCCGTCAGTAACACCTCGGAGTGCCATAGGAGCGAAGAAGCATGCGTTAACGGAATGCTTCAACAGTGCTAGGGATTTAGTTCACGAGACACTGTGCACTCACGCTCGTTGTAACAACTGTCAGAGGGCACTGTATGCCTTCCGACTCCTCTGTTGCGTTTGAGCCACAGGAAGTAAATGCATTCGTTTGATTAAGCTCCGTGAACGTGCAACGACGATGGCGAAGCGCTGCCCTGTTCGCTCGAAAGCTCTCGACTGTACGGCCTTCCAACGGCCTCAGGCTACGCAGTTGCAAACAGCCTTACATTCCATGCTGGTGTGCCCCCAGGTAGGAATTTGGGCTCTTCTGTGAGACACCAGTGTGCGTCCCAAATGAAACCGGCGGGCTCCCCCAGGACGTCTGCGTACGGCAGTCGGTTGCCAGCTGTTTACTTCCAGCCGGAGAAGGAAAAAGAGGACGGCTTTCCCAGGGACAATTCTGGGCCCTTGGGACCATCCAGAACCACCAAAGCCTCAACTTTGCACGGCCTGGGGAACGCTCTTCCTCACGTCCAGCAATCCCCACGTCGAAACCTTTCTCAGCGGAGGCAGGCACTCTCTCCCTTGTACTAGATAGCTCGGCAGAGCCTTCCGAGAAACATGCTGCGTCATTCAGCTTGAACGTGGGACGCCGAGGGGAGAGTACGCTTTCTCCCCGTTTGGAGGCGCCTTGCGCTTGGCTTCAAAGCTGCCTGAACAGCACTAGCGGCCCGGCGTCTCTGCACGGCAGGATTGTCGTCGTGGGCCGAGGCTGCGTGTTCTCGCAAAGCGAAAACCGTGCGGGCAATCCCTTTCTAGGAACTCCTCCCACGGCACCCCAGGTTCAGCTCCGGCCGAACGAAAGGTGACCTCAGGCCTCAAGGTAAGTTCCAGTGTTTCACGCCGGGGGAGTTGGGTGTGCGGTGGTTTCCATGAGGCCATACTCCACCACGGAGTGCCTCAACCCCGCGACGCTCCTGGGGGCACACAGGGTAGGAGCTCGTTCGCCAATTTCGCAGGATGACTTCTCTCCGTGCCGGAACGGCGGCTCCTGGCTTCTGAGGGACCTTAGCCTAAACAGGGCCCTGGAGAAAGCGCTTCACATTCATAGCAAGGGCAACGTACCGCTCTCCGGCTTGCCCGGGTTGAGCGCCCCAGTCGTCAAAGAGCCTCGCGAAGGCAGTGCTGCGCAGGCTCCCTCTGCCAGTCGCACGGCCTCCTTGACTGAAAGACAACTGCAGTGCCAAAAGGCACCGTGCTGACGACTGGCTCCAGGAGGGGACTCGGGACAGCACTCTCACAGAAGCGAAAGCTAGGCTGTGGGCCCAGCCTGAGGACCAGCACGTTGTCCACACTTAACACAGCTAAGGCATGAGCCAGACGACAGCCTTGGTCACTGAGGCCTACCTAAGGTACTGCCATACTTACCCACTAGATCCCACGCAGAGGTCCCTGTGCCCAAAAGGGCCTCCATGGAAGGGCCCTGTTCCTCCCGTGGGTTTCCTTGAGGTAATCAGAAACCACTGAGGATAACTACGTGAGCTCCGCTTTGAAACTGGGCGACCCTGGGCAAACCTTATTCCCCTCCGTGGTAGACGAGACAGTGGCGGGTCCTAAGCTGCCTGAAGCACACTCCTCGCGCCCACCTTCTCTTTGCTGCCGGAAAGGCCTCACATAAGAGGCCTGAGTTTACTCGTGACGGAAGCCGTCTGAGTGTACTCGTGTGAGGCCTGCCGCTCTCAGTTCCTTGCTGGGAGCTTCAGCAAGAGCACTCCGGAGCTCGCCGACCAAAGAATTGTGAGCCCCCCCCCCCACCCACCCCCCCACCCCCCCGCCCCCAGGCCTCAAGTAAAAGTCCAGATGTCCCCCGTCAGTAACACCTCGGAGTGCCATAGGAGCGAAGAAGCATGCGTTAACGGAATGCTTCAACAGTGCTAGGGATTTAGTTCACGAGACACTGTGCACTCACGCTCGTTGTAACAACTGTCAGAGGGCACTGTATGCCTTCCGACTCCTCTGTTGCGTTTGAGCCACAGGAAGTAAATGCATTCGTTTGATTAAGCTCCGTGAACGTGCAACGACGATGGCGAAGCGCTGCCCTGTTCGCTCGAAAGCTCTCGACTGTACGGCCTTCCAACGGCCTCAGGCTACGCAGTTGCAAACAGCCTTACATTCCATGCTGGTGTGCCCCCAGGTAGGAATTTGGGCTCTTCTGTGAGACACCAGTGTGCGTCCCAAATGAAACCGGCGGGCTCCCCCAGGACGTCTGCGTACGGCAGTCGGTTGCCAGCTGTTTACTTCCAGCCGGAGAAGGAAAAAGAGGACGGCTTTCCCAGGGACAATTCTGGGCCCTTGGGACCATCCAGAACCACCAAAGCCTCAACTTTGCACGGCCTGGGGAACGCTCTTCCTCACGTCCAGCAATCCCCACGTCGAAACCTTTCTCAGCGGAGGCAGGCACTCTCTCCCTTGTACTAGATAGCTCGGCAGAGCCTTCCGAGAAACATGCTGCGTCATTCAGCTTGAACGTGGGACGCCGAGGGGAGAGTACGCTTTCTCCCCGTTTGGAGGCGCCTTGCGCTTGGCTTCAAAGCTGCCTGAACAGCACTAGCGGCCCGGCGTCTCTGCACGGCAGGATTGTCGTCGTGGGCCGAGGCTGCGTGTTCTCGCAAAGCGAAAACCGTGCGGGCAATCCCTTTCTAGGAACTCCTCCCACGGCACCCCAGGTTCAGCTCCGGCCGAACGAAAGGTGACCTCAGGCCTCAAGGTAAGTTCCAGTGTTTCACGCCGGGGGAGTTGGGTGTGCGGTGGTTTCCATGAGGCCATACTCCACCACGGAGTGCCTCAACCCCGCGACGCTCCTGGGGGCACACAGGGTAGGAGCTCGTTCGCCAATTTCGCAGGATGACTTCTCTCCGTGCCGGAACGGCGGCTCCTGGCTTCTGAGGGACCTTAGCCTAAACAGGGCCCTGGAGAAAGCGCTTCACATTCATAGCAAGGGCAACGTACCGCTCTCCGGCTTGCCCGGGTTGAGCGCCCCAGTCGTCAAAGAGCCTCGCGAAGGCAGTGCTGCGCAGGCTCCCTCTGCCAGTCGCACGGCCTCCTTGACTGAAAGACAACTGCAGTGCCAAAAGGCACCGTGCTGACGACTGGCTCCAGGAGGGGACTCGGGACAGCACTCTCACAGAAGCGAAAGCTAGGCTGTGGGCCCAGCCTGAGGACCAGCACGTTGTCCACACTTAACACAGCTAAGGCATGAGCCAGACGACAGCCTTGGTCACTGAGGCCTACCTAAGGTACTGCCATACTTACCCACTAGATCCCACGCAGAGGTCCCTGTGCCCAAAAGGGCCTCCATGGAAGGGCCCTGTTCCTCCCGTGGGTTTCCTTGAGGTAATCAGAAACCACTGAGGATAACTACGTGAGCTCCGCTTTGAAACTGGGCGACCCTGGGCAAACCTTATTCCCCTCCGTGGTAGACGAGACAGTGGCGGGTCCTAAGCTGCCTGAAGCACACTCCTCGCGCCCACCTTCTCTTTGCTGCCGGAAAGGCCTCACATAAGAGGCCTGAGTTTACTCGTGACGGAAGCCGTCTGAGTGTACTCGTGTGAGGCCTGCCGCTCTCAGTTCCTTGCTGGGAGCTTCAGCAAGAGCACTCCGGAGCTCGCCGACCAAAGAATTGTGAGCCCCCCCCCCCACCCACCCCCCCACCCCCCCGCCCCCAGGCCTCAAGTAAAAGTCCAGATGTCCCCCGTCAGTAACACCTCGGAGTGCCATAGGAGCGAAGAAGCATGCGTTAACGGAATGCTTCAACAGTGCTAGGGATTTAGTTCACGAGACACTGTGCACTCACGCTCGTTGTAACAACTGTCAGAGGGCACTGTATGCCTTCCGACTCCTCTGTTGCGTTTGAGCCACAGGAAGTAAATGCATTCGTTTGATTAAGCTCCGTGAACGTGCAACGACGATGGCGAAGCGCTGCCCTGTTCGCTCGAAAGCTCTCGACTGTACGGCCTTCCAACGGCCTCAGGCTACGCAGTTGCAAACAGCCTTACATTCCATGCTGGTGTGCCCCCAGGTAGGAATTTGGGCTCTTCTGTGAGACACCAGTGTGCGTCCCAAATGAAACCGGCGGGCTCCCCCAGGACGTCTGCGTACGGCAGTCGGTTGCCAGCTGTTTACTTCCAGCCGGAGAAGGAAAAAGAGGACGGCTTTCCCAGGGACAATTCTGGGCCCTTGGGACCATCCAGAACCACCAAAGCCTCAACTTTGCACGGCCTGGGGAACGCTCTTCCTCACGTCCAGCAATCCCCACGTCGAAACCTTTCTCAGCGGAGGCAGGCACTCTCTCCCTTGTACTAGATAGCTCGGCAGAGCCTTCCGAGAAACATGCTGCGTCATTCAGCTTGAACGTGGGACGCCGAGGGGAGAGTACGCTTTCTCCCCGTTTGGAGGCGCCTTGCGCTTGGCTTCAAAGCTGCCTGAACAGCACTAGCGGCCCGGCGTCTCTGCACGGCAGGATTGTCGTCGTGGGCCGAGGCTGCGTGTTCTCGCAAAGCGAAAACCGTGCGGGCAATCCCTTTCTAGGAACTCCTCCCACGGCACCCCAGGTTCAGCTCCGGCCGAACGAAAGGTGACCTCAGGCCTCAAGGTAAGTTCCAGTGTTTCACGCCGGGGGAGTTGGGTGTGCGGTGGTTTCCATGAGGCCATACTCCACCACGGAGTGCCTCAACCCCGCGACGCTCCTGGGGGCACACAGGATAGGAGCTCGTTCGCCAATTTCGCAGGATGACTTCTCTCCGTGCCGGAACGGCGGCTCCTGGCTTCTGAGGGACCTTAGCCTAAACAGGGCCCTGGAGAAAGCGCTTCACATTCATAGCAAGGGCAACGTACCGCTCTCCGGCTTGCCCGGGTTGAGCGCCCCAGTCGTCAAAGAGCCTCGCGAAGGCAGTGCTGCGCAGGCTCCCTCTGCCAGTCGCACGGCCTCCTTGACTGAAAGACAACTGCAGTGCCAAAAGGCACCGTGCTGACGACTGGCTCCAGGAGGGGACTCGGGACAGCACTCTCACAGAAGCGAAAGCTAGGCTGTGGGCCCAGCCTGAGGACCAGCACGTTGTCCACACTTAACACAGCTAAGGCATGAGCCAGACGACAGCCTTGGTCACTGAGGCCTACCTAAGGTACTGCCATACTTACCCACTAGATCCCACGCAGAGGTCCCTGTGCCCAAAAGGGCCTCCATGGAAGGGCCCTGTTCCTCCCGTGGGTTTCCTTGAGGTAATCAGAAACCACTGAGGATAACTACGTGAGCTCCGCTTTGAAACTGGGCGACCCTGGGCAAACCTTATTCCCCTCCGTGGTAGACGAGACAGTGGCGGGTCCTAAGCTGCCTGAAGCACACTCCTCGCGCCCACCTTCTCTTTGCTGCCGGAAAGGCCTCACATAAGAGGCCTGAGTTTACTCGTGACGGAAGCCGTCTGAGTGTACTCGTGTGAGGCCTGCCGCTCTCAGTTCCTTGCTGGGAGCTTCAGCAAGAGCACTCCGGAGCTCGCCGACCAAAGAATTGTGAGCCCCCCCCCCCACCCACCCCCCCACCCCCCCGCCCCCAGGCCTCAAGTAAAAGTCCAGATGTCCCCCGTCAGTAACACCTCGGAGTGCCATAGGAGCGAAGAAGCATGCGTTAACGGAATGCTTCAACAGTGCTAGGGATTTAGTTCACGAGACACTGTGCACTCACGCTCGTTGTAACAACTGTCAGAGGGCACTGTATGCCTTCCGACTCCTCTGTTGCGTTTGAGCCACAGGAAGTAAATGCATTCGTTTGATTAAGCTCCGTGAACGTGCAACGACGATGGCGAAGCGCTGCCCTGTTCGCTCGAAAGCTCTCGACTGTACGGCCTTCCAACGGCCTCAGGCTACGCAGTTGCAAACAGCCTTACATTCCATGCTGGTGTGCCCCCAGGTAGGAATTTGGGCTCTTCTGTGAGACACCAGTGTGCGTCCCAAATGAAACCGGCGGGCTCCCCCAGGACGTCTGCGTACGGCAGTCGGTTGCCAGCTGTTTACTTCCAGCCGGAGAAGGAAAAAGAGGACGGCTTTCCCAGGGACAATTCTGGGCCCTTGGGACCATCCAGAACCACCAAAGCCTCAACTTTGCACGGCCTGGGGAACGCTCTTCCTCACGTCCAGCAATCCCCACGTCGAAACCTTTCTCAGCGGAGGCAGGCACTCTCTCCCTTGTACTAGATAGCTCGGCAGAGCCTTCCGAGAAACATGCTGCGTCATTCAGCTTGAACGTGGGACGCCGAGGGGAGAGTACGCTTTCTCCCCGTTTGGAGGCGCCTTGCGCTTGGCTTCAAAGCTGCCTGAACAGCACTAGCGGCCCGGCGTCTCTGCACGGCAGGATTGTCGTCGTGGGCCGAGGCTGCGTGTTCTCGCAAAGCGAAAACCGTGCGGGCAATCCCTTTCTAGGAACTCCTCCCACGGCACCCCAGGTTCAGCTCCGGCCGAACGAAAGGTGACCTCAGGCCTCAAGGTAAGTTCCAGTGTTTCACGCCGGGGGAGTTGGGTGTGCGGTGGTTTCCATGAGGCCATACTCCACCACGGAGTGCCTCAACCCCGCGACGCTCCTGGGGGCACACAGGATAGGAGCTCGTTCGCCAATTTCGCAGGATGACTTCTCTCCGTGCCGGAACGGCGGCTCCTGGCTTCTGAGGGACCTTAGCCTAAACAGGGCCCTGGAGAAAGCGCTTCACATTCATAGCAAGGGCAACGTACCGCTCTCCGGCTTGCCCGGGTTGAGCGCCCCAGTCGTCAAAGAGCCTCGCGAAGGCAGTGCTGCGCAGGCTCCCTCTGCCAGTCGCACGGCCTCCTTGACTGAAAGACAACTGCAGTGCCAAAAGGCACCGTGCTGACGACTGGCTCCAGGAGGGGACTCGGGACAGCACTCTCACAGAAGCGAAAGCTAGGCTGTGGGCCCAGCCTGAGGACCAGCACGTTGTCCACACTTAACACAGCTAAGGCATGAGCCAGACGACAGCCTTGGTCACTGAGGCCTACCTAAGGTACTGCCATACTTACCCACTAGATCCCACGCAGAGGTCCCTGTGCCCAAAAGGGCCTCCATGGAAGGGCCCTGTTCCTCCCGTGGGTTTCCTTGAGGTAATCAGAAACCACTGAGGATAACTACGTGAGCTCCGCTTTGAAACTGGGCGACCCTGGGCAAACCTTATTCCCCTCCGTGGTAGACGAGACAGTGGCGGGTCCTAAGCTGCCTGAAGCACACTCCTCGCGCCCACCTTCTCTTTGCTGCCGGAAAGGCCTCACATAAGAGGCCTGAGTTTACTCGTGACGGAAGCCGTCTGAGTGTACTCGTGTGAGGCCTGCCGCTCTCAGTTCCTTGCTGGGAGCTTCAGCAAGAGCACTCCGGAGCTCGCCGACCAAAGAATTGTGAGCCCCCCCCCCACCCACCCCCCCACCCCCCCGCCCCCAGGCCTCAAGTAAAAGTCCAGATGTCCCCCGTCAGTAACACCTCGGAGTGCCATAGGAGCGAAGAAGCATGCGTTAACGGAATGCTTCAACAGTGCTAGGGATTTAGTTCACGAGACACTGTGCACTCACGCTCGTTGTAACAACTGTCAGAGGGCACTGTATGCCTTCCGACTCCTCTGTTGCGTTTGAGCCACAGGAAGTAAATGCATTCGTTTGATTAAGCTCCGTGAACGTGCAACGACGATGGCGAAGCGCTGCCCTGTTCGCTCGAAAGCTCTCGACTGTACGGCCTTCCAACGGCCTCAGGCTACGCAGTTGCAAACAGCCTTACATTCCATGCTGGTGTGCCCCCAGGTAGGAATTTGGGCTCTTCTGTGAGACACCAGTGTGCGTCCCAAATGAAACCGGCGGGCTCCCCCAGGACGTCTGCGTACGGCAGTCGGTTGCCAGCTGTTTACTTCCAGCCGGAGAAGGAAAAAGAGGACGGCTTTCCCAGGGACAATTCTGGGCCCTTGGGACCATCCAGAACCACCAAAGCCTCAACTTTGCACGGCCTGGGGAACGCTCTTCCTCACGTCCAGCAATCCCCACGTCGAAACCTTTCTCAGCGGAGGCAGGCACTCTCTCCCTTGTACTAGATAGCTCGGCAGAGCCTTCCGAGAAACATGCTGCGTCATTCAGCTTGAACGTGGGACGCCGAGGGGAGAGTACGCTTTCTCCCCGTTTGGAGGCGCCTTGCGCTTGGCTTCAAAGCTGCCTGAACAGCACTAGCGGCCCGGCGTCTCTGCACGGCAGGATTGTCGTCGTGGGCCGAGGCTGCGTGTTCTCGCAAAGCGAAAACCGTGCGGGCAATCCCTTTCTAGGAACTCCTCCCACGGCACCCCAGGTTCAGCTCCGGCCGAACGAAAGGTGACCTCAGGCCTCAAGGTAAGTTCCAGTGTTTCACGCCGGGGGAGTTGGGTGTGCGGTGGTTTCCATGAGGCCATACTCCACCACGGAGTGCCTCAACCCCGCGACGCTCCTGGGGGCACACAGGATAGGAGCTCGTTCGCCAATTTCGCAGGATGACTTCTCTCCGTGCCGGAACGGCGGCTCCTGGCTTCTGAGGGACCTTAGCCTAAACAGGGCCCTGGAGAAAGCGCTTCACATTCATAGCAAGGGCAACGTACCGCTCTCCGGCTTGCCCGGGTTGAGCGCCCCAGTCGTCAAAGAGCCTCGCGAAGGCAGTGCTGCGCAGGCTCCCTCTGCCAGTCGCACGGCCTCCTTGACTGAAAGACAACTGCAGTGCCAAAAGGCACCGTGCTGACGACTGGCTCCAGGAGGGGACTCGGGACAGCACTCTCACAGAAGCGAAAGCTAGGCTGTGGGCCCAGCCTGAGGACCAGCACGTTGTCCACACTTAACACAGCTAAGGCATGAGCCAGACGACAGCCTTGGTCACTGAGGCCTACCTAAGGTACTGCCATACTTACCCACTAGATCCCACGCAGAGGTCCCTGTGCCCAAAAGGGCCTCCATGGAAGGGCCCTGTTCCTCCCGTGGGTTTCCTTGAGGTAATCAGAAACCACTGAGGATAACTACGTGAGCTCCGCTTTGAAACTGGGCGACCCTGGGCAAACCTTATTCCCCTCCGTGGTAGACGAGACAGTGGCGGGTCCTAAGCTGCCTGAAGCACACTCCTCGCGCCCACCTTCTCTTTGCTGCCGGAAAGGCCTCACATAAGAGGCCTGAGTTTACTCGTGACGGAAGCCGTCTGAGTGTACTCGTGTGAGGCCTGCCGCTCTCAGTTCCTTGCTGGGAGCTTCAGCAAGAGCACTCCGGAGCTCGCCGACCAAAGAATTGTGAGCCCCCCCCCCCCCACCCCCCCACCCCCCCGCCCCCAGGCCTCAAGTAAAAGTCCAGATGTCCCCCGTCAGTAACACCTCGGAGTGCCATAGGAGCGAAGAAGCATGCGTTAACGGAATGCTTCAACAGTGCTAGGGATTTAGTTCACGAGACACTGTGCACTCACGCTCGTTGTAACAACTGTCAGAGGGCACTGTATGCCTTCCGACTCCTCTGTTGCGTTTGAGCCACAGGAAGTAAATGCATTCGTTTGATTAAGCTCCGTGAACGTGCAACGACGATGGCGAAGCGCTGCCCTGTTCGCTCGAAAGCTCTCGACTGTACGGCCTTCCAACGGCCTCAGGCTACGCAGTTGCAAACAGCCTTACATTCCATGCTGGTGTGCCCCCAGGTAGGAATTTGGGCTCTTCTGTGAGACACCAGTGTGCGTCCCAAATGAAACCGGCGGGCTCCCCCAGGACGTCTGCGTACGGCAGTCGGTTGCCAGCTGTTTACTTCCAGCCGGAGAAGGAAAAAGAGGACGGCTTTCCCAGGGACAATTCTGGGCCCTTGGGACCATCCAGAACCACCAAAGCCTCAACTTTGCACGGCCTGGGGAACGCTCTTCCTCACGTCCAGCAATCCCCACGTCGAAACCTTTCTCAGCGGAGGCAGGCACTCTCTCCCTTGTACTAGATAGCTCGGCAGAGCCTTCCGAGAAACATGCTGCGTCATTCAGCTTGAACGTGGGACGCCGAGGGGAGAGTACGCTTTCTCCCCGTTTGGAGGCGCCTTGCGCTTGGCTTCAAAGCTGCCTGAACAGCACTAGCGGCCCGGCGTCTCTGCACGGCAGGATTGTCGTCGTGGGCCGAGGCTGCGTGTTCTCGCAAAGCGAAAACCGTGCGGGCAATCCCTTTCTAGGAACTCCTCCCACGGCACCCCAGGTTCAGCTCCGGCCGAACGAAAGGTGACCTCAGGCCTCAAGGTAAGTTCCAGTGTTTCACGCCGGGGGAGTTGGGTGTGCGGTGGTTTCCATGAGGCCATACTCCACCACGGAGTGCCTCAACCCCGCGACGCTCCTGGGGGCACACAGGATAGGAGCTCGTTCGCCAATTTCGCAGGATGACTTCTCTCCGTGCCGGAACGGCGGCTCCTGGCTTCTGAGGGACCTTAGCCTAAACAGGGCCCTGGAGAAAGCGCTTCACATTCATAGCAAGGGCAACGTACCGCTCTCCGGCTTGCCCGGGTTGAGCGCCCCAGTCGTCAAAGAGCCTCGCGAAGGCAGTGCTGCGCAGGCTCCCTCTGCCAGTCGCACGGCCTCCTTGACTGAAAGACAACTGCAGTGCCAAAAGGCACCGTGCTGACGACTGGCTCCAGGAGGGGACTCGGGACAGCACTCTCACAGAAGCGAAAGCTAGGCTGTGGGCCCAGCCTGAGGACCAGCACGTTGTCCACACTTAACACAGCTAAGGCATGAGCCAGACGACAGCCTTGGTCACTGAGGCCTACCTAAGGTACTGCCATACTTACCCACTAGATCCCACGCAGAGGTCCCTGTGCCCAAAAGGGCCTCCATGGAAGGGCCCTGTTCCTCCCGTGGGTTTCCTTGAGGTAATCAGAAACCACTGAGGATAACTACGTGAGCTCCGCTTTGAAACTGGGCGACCCTGGGCAAACCTTATTCCCCTCCGTGGTAGACGAGACAGTGGCGGGTCCTAAGCTGCCTGAAGCACACTCCTCGCGCCCACCTTCTCTTTGCTGCCGGAAAGGCCTCACATAAGAGGCCTGAGTTTACTCGTGACGGAAGCCGTCTGAGTGTACTCGTGTGAGGCCTGCCGCTCTCAGTTCCTTGCTGGGAGCTTCAGCAAGAGCACTCCGGAGCTCGCCGACCAAAGAATTGTGAGCCCCCCCCCCCACCCACCCCCCCACCCCCCCGCCCCCAGGCCTCAAGTAAAAGTCCAGATGTCCCCCGTCAGTAACACCTCGGAGTGCCATAGGAGCGAAGAAGCATGCGTTAACGGAATGCTTCAACAGTGCTAGGGATTTAGTTCACGAGACACTGTGCACTCACGCTCGTTGTAACAACTGTCAGAGGGCACTGTATGCCTTCCGACTCCTCTGTTGCGTTTGAGCCACAGGAAGTAAATGCATTCGTTTGATTAAGCTCCGTGAACGTGCAACGACGATGGCGAAGCGCTGCCCTGTTCGCTCGAAAGCTCTCGACTGTACGGCCTTCCAACGGCCTCAGGCTACGCAGTTGCAAACAGCCTTACATTCCATGCTGGTGTGCCCCCAGGTAGGAATTTGGGCTCTTCTGTGAGACACCAGTGTGCGTCCCAAATGAAACCGGCGGGCTCCCCCAGGACGTCTGCGTACGGCAGTCGGTTGCCAGCTGTTTACTTCCAGCCGGAGAAGGAAAAAGAGGACGGCTTTCCCAGGGACAATTCTGGGCCCTTGGGACCATCCAGAACCACCAAAGCCTCAACTTTGCACGGCCTGGGGAACGCTCTTCCTCACGTCCAGCAATCCCCACGTCGAAACCTTTCTCAGCGGAGGCAGGCACTCTCTCCCTTGTACTAGATAGCTCGGCAGAGCCTTCCGAGAAACATGCTGCGTCATTCAGCTTGAACGTGGGACGCCGAGGGGAGAGTACGCTTTCTCCCCGTTTGGAGGCGCCTTGCGCTTGGCTTCAAAGCTGCCTGAACAGCACTAGCGGCCCGGCGTCTCTGCACGGCAGGATTGTCGTCGTGGGCCGAGGCTGCGTGTTCTCGCAAAGCGAAAACCGTGCGGGCAATCCCTTTCTAGGAACTCCTCCCACGGCACCCCAGGTTCAGCTCCGGCCGAACGAAAGGTGACCTCAGGCCTCAAGGTAAGTTCCAGTGTTTCACGCCGGGGGAGTTGGGTGTGCGGTGGTTTCCATGAGGCCATACTCCACCACGGAGTGCCTCAACCCCGCGACGCTCCTGGGGGCACACAGGGTAGGAGCTCGTTCGCCAATTTCGCAGGATGACTTCTCTCCGTGCCGGAACGGCGGCTCCTGGCTTCTGAGGGACCTTAGCCTAAACAGGGCCCTGGAGAAAGCGCTTCACATTCATAGCAAGGGCAACGTACCGCTCTCCGGCTTGCCCGGGTTGAGCGCCCCAGTCGTCAAAGAGCCTCGCGAAGGCAGTGCTGCGCAGGCTCCCTCTGCCAGTCGCACGGCCTCCTTGACTGAAAGACAACTGCAGTGCCAAAAGGCACCGTGCTGACGACTGGCTCCAGGAGGGGACTCGGGACAGCACTCTCACAGAAGCGAAAGCTAGGCTGTGGGCCCAGCCTGAGGACCAGCACGTTGTCCACACTTAACACAGCTAAGGCATGAGCCAGACGACAGCCTTGGTCACTGAGGCCTACCTAAGGTACTGCCATACTTACCCACTAGATCCCACGCAGAGGTCCCTGTGCCCAAAAGGGCCTCCATGGAAGGGCCCTGTTCCTCCCGTGGGTTTCCTTGAGGTAATCAGAAACCACTGAGGATAACTACGTGAGCTCCGCTTTGAAACTGGGCGACCCTGGGCAAACCTTATTCCCCTCCGTGGTAGACGAGACAGTGGCGGGTCCTAAGCTGCCTGAAGCACACTCCTCGCGCCCACCTTCTCTTTGCTGCCGGAAAGGCCTCACATAAGAGGCCTGAGTTTACTCGTGACGGAAGCCGTCTGAGTGTACTCGTGTGAGGCCTGCCGCTCTCAGTTCCTTGCTGGGAGCTTCAGCAAGAGCACTCCGGAGCTCGCCGACCAAAGAATTGTGAGCCCCCCCACCCACCCACCCCCCCACCCCCCCGCCCCCAGGCCTCAAGTAAAAGTCCAGATGTCCCCCGTCAGTAACACCTCGGAGTGCCATAGGAGCGAAGAAGCATGCGTTAACGGAATGCTTCAACAGTGCTAGGGATTTAGTTCACGAGACACTGTGCACTCACGCTCGTTGTAACAACTGTCAGAGGGCACTGTATGCCTTCCGACTCCTCTGTTGCGTTTGAGCCACAGGAAGTAAATGCATTCGTTTGATTAAGCTCCGTGAACGTGCAACGACGATGGCGAAGCGCTGCCCTGTTCGCTCGAAAGCTCTCGACTGTACGGCCTTCCAACGGCCTCAGGCTACGCAGTTGCAAACAGCCTTACATTCCATGCTGGTGTGCCCCCAGGTAGGAATTTGGGCTCTTCTGTGAGACACCAGTGTGCGTCCCAAATGAAACCGGCGGGCTCCCCCAGGACGTCTGCGTACGGCAGTCGGTTGCCAGCTGTTTACTTCCAGCCGGAGAAGGAAAAAGAGGACGGCTTTCCCAGGGACAATTCTGGGCCCTTGGGACCATCCAGAACCACCAAAGCCTCAACTTTGCACGGCCTGGGGAACGCTCTTCCTCACGTCCAGCAATCCCCACGTCGAAACCTTTCTCAGCGGAGGCAGGCACTCTCTCCCTTGTACTAGATAGCTCGGCAGAGCCTTCCGAGAAACATGCTGCGTCATTCAGCTTGAACGTGGGACGCCGAGGGGAGAGTACGCTTTCTCCCCGTTTGGAGGCGCCTTGCGCTTGGCTTCAAAGCTGCCTGAACAGCACTAGCGGCCCGGCGTCTCTGCACGGCAGGATTGTCGTCGTGGGCCGAGGCTGCGTGTTCTCGCAAAGCGAAAACCGTGCGGGCAATCCCTTTCTAGGAACTCCTCCCACGGCACCCCAGGTTCAGCTCCGGCCGAACGAAAGGTGACCTCAGGCCTCAAGGTAAGTTCCAGTGTTTCACGCCGGGGGAGTTGGGTGTGCGGTGGTTTCCATGAGGCCATACTCCACCACGGAGTGCCTCAACCCCGCGACGCTCCTGGGGGCACACAGGATAGGAGCTCGTTCGCCAATTTCGCAGGATGACTTCTCTCCGTGCCGGAACGGCGGCTCCTGGCTTCTGAGGGACCTTAGCCTAAACAGGGCCCTGGAGAAAGCGCTTCACATTCATAGCAAGGGCAACGTACCGCTCTCCGGCTTGCCCGGGTTGAGCGCCCCAGTCGTCAAAGAGCCTCGCGAAGGCAGTGCTGCGCAGGCTCCCTCTGCCAGTCGCACGGCCTCCTTGACTGAAAGACAACTGCAGTGCCAAAAGGCACCGTGCTGACGACTGGCTCCAGGAGGGGACTCGGGACAGCACTCTCACAGAAGCGAAAGCTAGGCTGTGGGCCCAGCCTGAGGACCAGCACGTTGTCCACACTTAACACAGCTAAGGCATGAGCCAGACGACAGCCTTGGTCACTGAGGCCTACCTAAGGTACTGCCATACTTACCCACTAGATCCCACGCAGAGGTCCCTGTGCCCAAAAGGGCCTCCATGGAAGGGCCCTGTTCCTCCCGTGGGTTTCCTTGAGGTAATCAGAAACCACTGAGGATAACTACGTGAGCTCCGCTTTGAAACTGGGCGACCCTGGGCAAACCTTATTCCCCTCCGTGGTAGACGAGACAGTGGCGGGTCCTAAGCTGCCTGAAGCACACTCCTCGCGCCCACCTTCTCTTTGCTGCCGGAAAGGCCTCACATAAGAGGCCTGAGTTTACTCGTGACGGAAGCCGTCTGAGTGTACTCGTGTGAGGCCTGCCGCTCTCAGTTCCTTGCTGGGAGCTTCAGCAAGAGCACTCCGGAGCTCGCCGACCAAAGAATTGTGAGCCCCCCCCCCCACCCACCCCCCCACCCCCCCGCCCCCAGGCCTCAAGTAAAAGTCCAGATGTCCCCCGTCAGTAACACCTCGGAGTGCCATAGGAGCGAAGAAGCATGCGTTAACGGAATGCTTCAACAGTGCTAGGGATTTAGTTCACGAGACACTGTGCACTCACGCTCGTTGTAACAACTGTCAGAGGGCACTGTATGCCTTCCGACTCCTCTGTTGCGTTTGAGCCACAGGAAGTAAATGCATTCGTTTGATTAAGCTCCGTGAACGTGCAACGACGATGGCGAAGCGCTGCCCTGTTCGCTCGAAAGCTCTCGACTGTACGGCCTTCCAACGGCCTCAGGCTACGCAGTTGCAAACAGCCTTACATTCCATGCTGGTGTGCCCCCAGGTAGGAATTTGGGCTCTTCTGTGAGACACCAGTGTGCGTCCCAAATGAAACCGGCGGGCTCCCCCAGGACGTCTGCGTACGGCAGTCGGTTGCCAGCTGTTTACTTCCAGCCGGAGAAGGAAAAAGAGGACGGCTTTCCCAGGGACAATTCTGGGCCCTTGGGACCATCCAGAACCACCAAAGCCTCAACTTTGCACGGCCTGGGGAACGCTCTTCCTCACGTCCAGCAATCCCCACGTCGAAACCTTTCTCAGCGGAGGCAGGCACTCTCTCCCTTGTACTAGATAGCTCGGCAGAGCCTTCCGAGAAACATGCTGCGTCATTCAGCTTGAACGTGGGACGCCGAGGGGAGAGTACGCTTTCTCCCCGTTTGGAGGCGCCTTGCGCTTGGCTTCAAAGCTGCCTGAACAGCACTAGCGGCCCGGCGTCTCTGCACGGCAGGATTGTCGTCGTGGGCCGAGGCTGCGTGTTCTCGCAAAGCGAAAACCGTGCGGGCAATCCCTTTCTAGGAACTCCTCCCACGGCACCCCAGGTTCAGCTCCGGCCGAACGAAAGGTGACCTCAGGCCTCAAGGTAAGTTCCAGTGTTTCACGCCGGGGGAGTTGGGTGTGCGGTGGTTTCCATGAGGCCATACTCCACCACGGAGTGCCTCAACCCCGCGACGCTCCTGGGGGCACACAGGGTAGGAGCTCGTTCGCCAATTTCGCAGGATGACTTCTCTCCGTGCCGGAACGGCGGCTCCTGGCTTCTGAGGGACCTTAGCCTAAACAGGGCCCTGGAGAAAGCGCTTCACATTCATAGCAAGGGCAACGTACCGCTCTCCGGCTTGCCCGGGTTGAGCGCCCCAGTCGTCAAAGAGCCTCGCGAAGGCAGTGCTGCGCAGGCTCCCTCTGCCAGTCGCACGGCCTCCTTGACTGAAAGACAACTGCAGTGCCAAAAGGCACCGTGCTGACGACTGGCTCCAGGAGGGGACTCGGGACAGCACTCTCACAGAAGCGAAAGCTAGGCTGTGGGCCCAGCCTGAGGACCAGCACGTTGTCCACACTTAACACAGCTAAGGCATGAGCCAGACGACAGCCTTGGTCACTGAGGCCTACCTAAGGTACTGCCATACTTACCCACTAGATCCCACGCAGAGGTCCCTGTGCCCAAAAGGGCCTCCATGGAAGGGCCCTGTTCCTCCCGTGGGTTTCCTTGAGGTAATCAGAAACCACTGAGGATAACTACGTGAGCTCCGCTTTGAAACTGGGCGACCCTGGGCAAACCTTATTCCCCTCCGTGGTAGACGAGACAGTGGCGGGTCCTAAGCTGCCTGAAGCACACTCCTCGCGCCCACCTTCTCTTTGCTGCCGGAAAGGCCTCACATAAGAGGCCTGAGTTTACTCGTGACGGAAGCCGTCTGAGTGTACTCGTGTGAGGCCTGCCGCTCTCAGTTCCTTGCTGGGAGCTTCAGCAAGAGCACTCCGGAGCTCGCCGACCAAAGAATTGTGAGCCCCCCCCCCCACCCACCCCCCCACCCCCCCGCCCCCAGGCCTCAAGTAAAAGTCCAGATGTCCCCCGTCAGTAACACCTCGGAGTGCCATAGGAGCGAAGAAGCATGCGTTAACGGAATGCTTCAACAGTGCTAGGGATTTAGTTCACGAGACACTGTGCACTCACGCTCGTTGTAACAACTGTCAGAGGGCACTGTATGCCTTCCGACTCCTCTGTTGCGTTTGAGCCACAGGAAGTAAATGCATTCGTTTGATTAAGCTCCGTGAACGTGCAACGACGATGGCGAAGCGCTGCCCTGTTCGCTCGAAAGCTCTCGACTGTACGGCCTTCCAACGGCCTCAGGCTACGCAGTTGCAAACAGCCTTACATTCCATGCTGGTGTGCCCCCAGGTAGGAATTTGGGCTCTTCTGTGAGACACCAGTGTGCGTCCCAAATGAAACCGGCGGGCTCCCCCAGGACGTCTGCGTACGGCAGTCGGTTGCCAGCTGTTTACTTCCAGCCGGAGAAGGAAAAAGAGGACGGCTTTCCCAGGGACAATTCTGGGCCCTTGGGACCATCCAGAACCACCAAAGCCTCAACTTTGCACGGCCTGGGGAACGCTCTTCCTCACGTCCAGCAATCCCCACGTCGAAACCTTTCTCAGCGGAGGCAGGCACTCTCTCCCTTGTACTAGATAGCTCGGCAGAGCCTTCCGAGAAACATGCTGCGTCATTCAGCTTGAACGTGGGACGCCGAGGGGAGAGTACGCTTTCTCCCCGTTTGGAGGCGCCTTGCGCTTGGCTTCAAAGCTGCCTGAACAGCACTAGCGGCCCGGCGTCTCTGCACGGCAGGATTGTCGTCGTGGGCCGAGGCTGCGTGTTCTCGCAAAGCGAAAACCGTGCGGGCAATCCCTTTCTAGGAACTCCTCCCACGGCACCCCAGGTTCAGCTCCGGCCGAACGAAAGGTGACCTCAGGCCTCAAGGTAAGTTCCAGTGTTTCACGCCGGGGGAGTTGGGTGTGCGGTGGTTTCCATGAGGCCATACTCCACCACGGAGTGCCTCAACCCCGCGACGCTCCTGGGGGCACACAGGGTAGGAGCTCGTTCGCCAATTTCGCAGGATGACTTCTCTCCGTGCCGGAACGGCGGCTCCTGGCTTCTGAGGGACCTTAGCCTAAACAGGGCCCTGGAGAAAGCGCTTCACATTCATAGCAAGGGCAACGTACCGCTCTCCGGCTTGCCCGGGTTGAGCGCCCCAGTCGTCAAAGAGCCTCGCGAAGGCAGTGCTGCGCAGGCTCCCTCTGCCAGTCGCACGGCCTCCTTGACTGAAAGACAACTGCAGTGCCAAAAGGCACCGTGCTGACGACTGGCTCCAGGAGGGGACTCGGGACAGCACTCTCACAGAAGCGAAAGCTAGGCTGTGGGCCCAGCCTGAGGACCAGCACGTTGTCCACACTTAACACAGCTAAGGCATGAGCCAGACGACAGCCTTGGTCACTGAGGCCTACCTAAGGTACTGCCATACTTACCCACTAGATCCCACGCAGAGGTCCCTGTGCCCAAAAGGGCCTCCATGGAAGGGCCCTGTTCCTCCCGTGGGTTTCCTTGAGGTAATCAGAAACCACTGAGGATAACTACGTGAGCTCCGCTTTGAAACTGGGCGACCCTGGGCAAACCTTATTCCCCTCCGTGGTAGACGAGACAGTGGCGGGTCCTAAGCTGCCTGAAGCACACTCCTCGCGCCCACCTTCTCTTTGCTGCCGGAAAGGCCTCACATAAGAGGCCTGAGTTTACTCGTGACGGAAGCCGTCTGAGTGTACTCGTGTGAGGCCTGCCGCTCTCAGTTCCTTGCTGGGAGCTTCAGCAAGAGCACTCCGGAGCTCGCCGACCAAAGAATTGTGAGCCCCCCCCCCCACCCACCCCCCCACCCCCCCGCCCCCAGGCCTCAAGTAAAAGTCCAGATGTCCCCCGTCAGTAACACCTCGGAGTGCCATAGGAGCGAAGAAGCATGCGTTAACGGAATGCTTCAACAGTGCTAGGGATTTAGTTCACGAGACACTGTGCACTCACGCTCGTTGTAACAACTGTCAGAGGGCACTGTATGCCTTCCGACTCCTCTGTTGCGTTTGAGCCACAGGAAGTAAATGCATTCGTTTGATTAAGCTCCGTGAACGTGCAACGACGATGGCGAAGCGCTGCCCTGTTCGCTCGAAAGCTCTCGACTGTACGGCCTTCCAACGGCCTCAGGCTACGCAGTTGCAAACAGCCTTACATTCCATGCTGGTGTGCCCCCAGGTAGGAATTTGGGCTCTTCTGTGAGACACCAGTGTGCGTCCCAAATGAAACCGGCGGGCTCCCCCAGGACGTCTGCGTACGGCAGTCGGTTGCCAGCTGTTTACTTCCAGCCGGAGAAGGAAAAAGAGGACGGCTTTCCCAGGGACAATTCTGGGCCCTTGGGACCATCCAGAACCACCAAAGCCTCAACTTTGCACGGCCTGGGGAACGCTCTTCCTCACGTCCAGCAATCCCCACGTCGAAACCTTTCTCAGCGGAGGCAGGCACTCTCTCCCTTGTACTAGATAGCTCGGCAGAGCCTTCCGAGAAACATGCTGCGTCATTCAGCTTGAACGTGGGACGCCGAGGGGAGAGTACGCTTTCTCCCCGTTTGGAGGCGCCTTGCGCTTGGCTTCAAAGCTGCCTGAACAGCACTAGCGGCCCGGCGTCTCTGCACGGCAGGATTGTCGTCGTGGGCCGAGGCTGCGTGTTCTCGCAAAGCGAAAACCGTGCGGGCAATCCCTTTCTAGGAACTCCTCCCACGGCACCCCAGGTTCAGCTCCGGCCGAACGAAAGGTGACCTCAGGCCTCAAGGTAAGTTCCAGTGTTTCACGCCGGGGGAGTTGGGTGTGCGGTGGTTTCCATGAGGCCATACTCCACCACGGAGTGCCTCAACCCCGCGACGCTCCTGGGGGCACACAGGATAGGAGCTCGTTCGCCAATTTCGCAGGATGACTTCTCTCCGTGCCGGAACGGCGGCTCCTGGCTTCTGAGGGACCTTAGCCTAAACAGGGCCCTGGAGAAAGCGCTTCACATTCATAGCAAGGGCAACGTACCGCTCTCCGGCTTGCCCGGGTTGAGCGCCCCAGTCGTCAAAGAGCCTCGCGAAGGCAGTGCTGCGCAGGCTCCCTCTGCCAGTCGCACGGCCTCCTTGACTGAAAGACAACTGCAGTGCCAAAAGGCACCGTGCTGACGACTGGCTCCAGGAGGGGACTCGGGACAGCACTCTCACAGAAGCGAAAGCTAGGCTGTGGGCCCAGCCTGAGGACCAGCACGTTGTCCACACTTAACACAGCTAAGGCATGAGCCAGACGACAGCCTTGGTCACTGAGGCCTACCTAAGGTACTGCCATACTTACCCACTAGATCCCACGCAGAGGTCCCTGTGCCCAAAAGGGCCTCCATGGAAGGGCCCTGTTCCTCCCGTGGGTTTCCTTGAGGTAATCAGAAACCACTGAGGATAACTACGTGAGCTCCGCTTTGAAACTGGGCGACCCTGGGCAAACCTTATTCCCCTCCGTGGTAGACGAGACAGTGGCGGGTCCTAAGCTGCCTGAAGCACACTCCTCGCGCCCACCTTCTCTTTGCTGCCGGAAAGGCCTCACATAAGAGGCCTGAGTTTACTCGTGACGGAAGCCGTCTGAGTGTACTCGTGTGAGGCCTGCCGCTCTCAGTTCCTTGCTGGGAGCTTCAGCAAGAGCACTCCGGAGCTCGCCGACCAAAGAATTGTGAGCCCCCCCCCCACCCACCCCCCCACCCCCCCGCCCCCAGGCCTCAAGTAAAAGTCCAGATGTCCCCCGTCAGTAACACCTCGGAGTGCCATAGGAGCGAAGAAGCATGCGTTAACGGAATGCTTCAACAGTGCTAGGGATTTAGTTCACGAGACACTGTGCACTCACGCTCGTTGTAACAACTGTCAGAGGGCACTGTATGCCTTCCGACTCCTCTGTTGCGTTTGAGCCACAGGAAGTAAATGCATTCGTTTGATTAAGCTCCGTGAACGTGCAACGACGATGGCGAAGCGCTGCCCTGTTCGCTCGAAAGCTCTCGACTGTACGGCCTTCCAACGGCCTCAGGCTACGCAGTTGCAAACAGCCTTACATTCCATGCTGGTGTGCCCCCAGGTAGGAATTTGGGCTCTTCTGTGAGACACCAGTGTGCGTCCCAAATGAAACCGGCGGGCTCCCCCAGGACGTCTGCGTACGGCAGTCGGTTGCCAGCTGTTTACTTCCAGCCGGAGAAGGAAAAAGAGGACGGCTTTCCCAGGGACAATTCTGGGCCCTTGGGACCATCCAGAACCACCAAAGCCTCAACTTTGCACGGCCTGGGGAACGCTCTTCCTCACGTCCAGCAATCCCCACGTCGAAACCTTTCTCAGCGGAGGCAGGCACTCTCTCCCTTGTACTAGATAGCTCGGCAGAGCCTTCCGAGAAACATGCTGCGTCATTCAGCTTGAACGTGGGACGCCGAGGGGAGAGTACGCTTTCTCCCCGTTTGGAGGCGCCTTGCGCTTGGCTTCAAAGCTGCCTGAACAGCACTAGCGGCCCGGCGTCTCTGCACGGCAGGATTGTCGTCGTGGGCCGAGGCTGCGTGTTCTCGCAAAGCGAAAACCGTGCGGGCAATCCCTTTCTAGGAACTCCTCCCACGGCACCCCAGGTTCAGCTCCGGCCGAACGAAAGGTGACCTCAGGCCTCAAGGTAAGTTCCAGTGTTTCACGCCGGGGGAGTTGGGTGTGCGGTGGTTTCCATGAGGCCATACTCCACCACGGAGTGCCTCAACCCCGCGACGCTCCTGGGGGCACACAGGATAGGAGCTCGTTCGCCAATTTCGCAGGATGACTTCTCTCCGTGCCGGAACGGCGGCTCCTGGCTTCTGAGGGACCTTAGCCTAAACAGGGCCCTGGAGAAAGCGCTTCACATTCATAGCAAGGGCAACGTACCGCTCTCCGGCTTGCCCGGGTTGAGCGCCCCAGTCGTCAAAGAGCCTCGCGAAGGCAGTGCTGCGCAGGCTCCCTCTGCCAGTCGCACGGCCTCCTTGACTGAAAGACAACTGCAGTGCCAAAAGGCACCGTGCTGACGACTGGCTCCAGGAGGGGACTCGGGACAGCACTCTCACAGAAGCGAAAGCTAGGCTGTGGGCCCAGCCTGAGGACCAGCACGTTGTCCACACTTAACACAGCTAAGGCATGAGCCAGACGACAGCCTTGGTCACTGAGGCCTACCTAAGGTACTGCCATACTTACCCACTAGATCCCACGCAGAGGTCCCTGTGCCCAAAAGGGCCTCCATGGAAGGGCCCTGTTCCTCCCGTGGGTTTCCTTGAGGTAATCAGAAACCACTGAGGATAACTACGTGAGCTCCGCTTTGAAACTGGGCGACCCTGGGCAAACCTTATTCCCCTCCGTGGTAGACGAGACAGTGGCGGGTCCTAAGCTGCCTGAAGCACACTCCTCGCGCCCACCTTCTCTTTGCTGCCGGAAAGGCCTCACATAAGAGGCCTGAGTTTACTCGTGACGGAAGCCGTCTGAGTGTACTCGTGTGAGGCCTGCCGCTCTCAGTTCCTTGCTGGGAGCTTCAGCAAGAGCACTCCGGAGCTCGCCGACCAAAGAATTGTGAGCCCCCCCCCCCCCACCCCCCCACCCCCCCGCCCCCAGGCCTCAAGTAAAAGTCCAGATGTCCCCCGTCAGTAACACCTCGGAGTGCCATAGGAGCGAAGAAGCATGCGTTAACGGAATGCTTCAACAGTGCTAGGGATTTAGTTCACGAGACACTGTGCACTCACGCTCGTTGTAACAACTGTCAGAGGGCACTGTATGCCTTCCGACTCCTCTGTTGCGTTTGAGCCACAGGAAGTAAATGCATTCGTTTGATTAAGCTCCGTGAACGTGCAACGACGATGGCGAAGCGCTGCCCTGTTCGCTCGAAAGCTCTCGACTGTACGGCCTTCCAACGGCCTCAGGCTACGCAGTTGCAAACAGCCTTACATTCCATGCTGGTGTGCCCCCAGGTAGGAATTTGGGCTCTTCTGTGAGACACCAGTGTGCGTCCCAAATGAAACCGGCGGGCTCCCCCAGGACGTCTGCGTACGGCAGTCGGTTGCCAGCTGTTTACTTCCAGCCGGAGAAGGAAAAAGAGGACGGCTTTCCCAGGGACAATTCTGGGCCCTTGGGACCATCCAGAACCACCAAAGCCTCAACTTTGCACGGCCTGGGGAACGCTCTTCCTCACGTCCAGCAATCCCCACGTCGAAACCTTTCTCAGCGGAGGCAGGCACTCTCTCCCTTGTACTAGATAGCTCGGCAGAGCCTTCCGAGAAACATGCTGCGTCATTCAGCTTGAACGTGGGACGCCGAGGGGAGAGTACGCTTTCTCCCCGTTTGGAGGCGCCTTGCGCTTGGCTTCAAAGCTGCCTGAACAGCACTAGCGGCCCGGCGTCTCTGCACGGCAGGATTGTCGTCGTGGGCCGAGGCTGCGTGTTCTCGCAAAGCGAAAACCGTGCGGGCAATCCCTTTCTAGGAACTCCTCCCACGGCACCCCAGGTTCAGCTCCGGCCGAACGAAAGGTGACCTCAGGCCTCAAGGTAAGTTCCAGTGTTTCACGCCGGGGGAGTTGGGTGTGCGGTGGTTTCCATGAGGCCATACTCCACCACGGAGTGCCTCAACCCCGCGACGCTCCTGGGGGCACACAGGATAGGAGCTCGTTCGCCAATTTCGCAGGATGACTTCTCTCCGTGCCGGAACGGCGGCTCCTGGCTTCTGAGGGACCTTAGCCTAAACAGGGCCCTGGAGAAAGCGCTTCACATTCATAGCAAGGGCAACGTACCGCTCTCCGGCTTGCCCGGGTTGAGCGCCCCAGTCGTCAAAGAGCCTCGCGAAGGCAGTGCTGCGCAGGCTCCCTCTGCCAGTCGCACGGCCTCCTTGACTGAAAGACAACTGCAGTGCCAAAAGGCACCGTGCTGACGACTGGCTCCAGGAGGGGACTCGGGACAGCACTCTCACAGAAGCGAAAGCTAGGCTGTGGGCCCAGCCTGAGGACCAGCACGTTGTCCACACTTAACACAGCTAAGGCATGAGCCAGACGACAGCCTTGGTCACTGAGGCCTACCTAAGGTACTGCCATACTTACCCACTAGATCCCACGCAGAGGTCCCTGTGCCCAAAAGGGCCTCCATGGAAGGGCCCTGTTCCTCCCGTGGGTTTCCTTGAGGTAATCAGAAACCACTGAGGATAACTACGTGAGCTCCGCTTTGAAACTGGGCGACCCTGGGCAAACCTTATTCCCCTCCGTGGTAGACGAGACAGTGGCGGGTCCTAAGCTGCCTGAAGCACACTCCTCGCGCCCACCTTCTCTTTGCTGCCGGAAAGGCCTCACATAAGAGGCCTGAGTTTACTCGTGACGGAAGCCGTCTGAGTGTACTCGTGTGAGGCCTGCCGCTCTCAGTTCCTTGCTGGGAGCTTCAGCAAGAGCACTCCGGAGCTCGCCGACCAAAGAATTGTGAGCCCCCCCCCCCCCCACCCCCCCACCCCCCCGCCCCCAGGCCTCAAGTAAAAGTCCAGATGTCCCCCGTCAGTAACACCTCGGAGTGCCATAGGAGCGAAGAAGCATGCGTTAACGGAATGCTTCAACAGTGCTAGGGATTTAGTTCACGAGACACTGTGCACTCACGCTCGTTGTAACAACTGTCAGAGGGCACTGTATGCCTTCCGACTCCTCTGTTGCGTTTGAGCCACAGGAAGTAAATGCATTCGTTTGATTAAGCTCCGTGAACGTGCAACGACGATGGCGAAGCGCTGCCCTGTTCGCTCGAAAGCTCTCGACTGTACGGCCTTCCAACGGCCTCAGGCTACGCAGTTGCAAACAGCCTTACATTCCATGCTGGTGTGCCCCCAGGTAGGAATTTGGGCTCTTCTGTGAGACACCAGTGTGCGTCCCAAATGAAACCGGCGGGCTCCCCCAGGACGTCTGCGTACGGCAGTCGGTTGCCAGCTGTTTACTTCCAGCCGGAGAAGGAAAAAGAGGACGGCTTTCCCAGGGACAATTCTGGGCCCTTGGGACCATCCAGAACCACCAAAGCCTCAACTTTGCACGGCCTGGGGAACGCTCTTCCTCACGTCCAGCAATCCCCACGTCGAAACCTTTCTCAGCGGAGGCAGGCACTCTCTCCCTTGTACTAGATAGCTCGGCAGAGCCTTCCGAGAAACATGCTGCGTCATTCAGCTTGAACGTGGGACGCCGAGGGGAGAGTACGCTTTCTCCCCGTTTGGAGGCGCCTTGCGCTTGGCTTCAAAGCTGCCTGAACAGCACTAGCGGCCCGGCGTCTCTGCACGGCAGGATTGTCGTCGTGGGCCGAGGCTGCGTGTTCTCGCAAAGCGAAAACCGTGCGGGCAATCCCTTTCTAGGAACTCCTCCCACGGCACCCCAGGTTCAGCTCCGGCCGAACGAAAGGTGACCTCAGGCCTCAAGGTAAGTTCCAGTGTTTCACGCCGGGGGAGTTGGGTGTGCGGTGGTTTCCATGAGGCCATACTCCACCACGGAGTGCCTCAACCCCGCGACGCTCCTGGGGGCACACAGGGTAGGAGCTCGTTCGCCAATTTCGCAGGATGACTTCTCTCCGTGCCGGAACGGCGGCTCCTGGCTTCTGAGGGACCTTAGCCTAAACAGGGCCCTGGAGAAAGCGCTTCACATTCATAGCAAGGGCAACGTACCGCTCTCCGGCTTGCCCGGGTTGAGCGCCCCAGTCGTCAAAGAGCCTCGCGAAGGCAGTGCTGCGCAGGCTCCCTCTGCCAGTCGCACGGCCTCCTTGACTGAAAGACAACTGCAGTGCCAAAAGGCACCGTGCTGACGACTGGCTCCAGGAGGGGACTCGGGACAGCACTCTCACAGAAGCGAAAGCTAGGCTGTGGGCCCAGCCTGAGGACCAGCACGTTGTCCACACTTAACACAGCTAAGGCATGAGCCAGACGACAGCCTTGGTCACTGAGGCCTACCTAAGGTACTGCCATACTTACCCACTAGATCCCACGCAGAGGTCCCTGTGCCCAAAAGGGCCTCCATGGAAGGGCCCTGTTCCTCCCGTGGGTTTCCTTGAGGTAATCAGAAACCACTGAGGATAACTACGTGAGCTCCGCTTTGAAACTGGGCGACCCTGGGCAAACCTTATTCCCCTCCGTGGTAGACGAGACAGTGGCGGGTCCTAAGCTGCCTGAAGCACACTCCTCGCGCCCACCTTCTCTTTGCTGCCGGAAAGGCCTCACATAAGAGGCCTGAGTTTACTCGTGACGGAAGCCGTCTGAGTGTACTCGTGTGAGGCCTGCCGCTCTCAGTTCCTTGCTGGGAGCTTCAGCAAGAGCACTCCGGAGCTCGCCGACCAAAGAATTGTGAGCCCCCCCCCACCCACCCCCCCACCCCCCCGCCCCCAGGCCTCAAGTAAAAGTCCAGATGTCCCCCGTCAGTAACACCTCGGAGTGCCATAGGAGCGAAGAAGCATGCGTTAACGGAATGCTTCAACAGTGCTAGGGATTTAGTTCACGAGACACTGTGCACTCAACGCTCGTTGTAACAACTGTCAGAGGGCACTGTATGCCTTCCGACTCCTCTGTTGCGTTTGAGCCACAGGAAGTAAATGCATTCGTTTGATTAAGCTCCGTGAACGTGCAACGACGATGGCGAAGCGCTGCCCTGTTCGCTCGAAAGCTCTCGACTGTACGGCCTTCCAACGGCCTCAGGCTACGCAGTTGCAAACAGCCTTACATTCCATGCTGGTGTGCCCCCAGGTAGGAATTTGGGCTCTTCTCTGAGACACCAGTGTGCGTCCCAAATGAAACCGGCGGGCTCCCCCAGGACGTCTGCGTACGGCAGTCGGTTGCCAGCTGTTTACTTCCAGCCGGAGAAGGAAAAAGAGGACGGCTTTCCCAGGGACAATTCTGGGCCCTTGGGACCATCCAGAACCACCAAAGCCTCAACTTTGCACGGCCTGGGGAACGCTCTTCCTCACGTCCAGCAATCCCCACGTCGAAACCTTTCTCAGCGGAGGCAGGCACTCTCTCCCTTGTACTAGATAGCTCGGCAGAGCCTTCCGAGAAACATGCTGCGTCATTCAGCTTGAACGTGGGACGCCGAGGGGAGAGTACGCTTTCTCCCCGTTTGGAGGCGCCTTGCGCTTGGCTTCAAAGCTGCCTGAACAGCACTAGCGGCCCGGCGTCTCTGCACGGCAGGATTGTCGTCGTGGGCCGAGGCTGCGTGTTCTCGCAAAGCGAAAACCGTGCGGGCAATCCCTTTCTAGGAACTCCTCCCACGGCACCCCAGGTTCAGCTCCGGCCGAACGAAAGGTGACCTCAGGCCTCAAGGTAAGTTCCAGTGTTTCACGCCGGGGGAGTTGGGTGTGCGGTGGTTTCCATGAGGCCATACTCCACCACGGAGTGCCTCAACCCCGCGACGCTCCTGGGGGCACACAGGGTAGGAGCTCGTTCGCCAATTTCGCAGGATGACTTCTCTCCGTGCCGGAACGGCGGCTCCTGGCTTCTGAGGGACCTTAGCCTAAACAGGGCCCTGGAGAAAGCGCTTCACATTCATAGCAAGGGCAACGTACCGCTCTCCGGCTTGCCCGGGTTGAGCGCCCCAGTCGTCAAAGAGCCTCGCGAAGGCAGTGCTGCGCAGGCTCCCTCTGCCAGTCGCACGGCCTCCTTGACTGAAAGACAACTGCAGTGCCAAAAGGCACCGTGCTGACGACTGGCTCCAGGAGGGGACTCGGGACAGCACTCTCACAGAAGCGAAAGCTAGGCTGTGGGCCCAGCCTGAGGACCAGCACGTTGTCCACACTTAACACAGCTAAGGCATGAGCCAGACGACAGCCTTGGTCACTGAGGCCTACCTAAGGTACTGCCATACTTACCCACTAGATCCCACGCAGAGGTCCCTGTGCCCAAAAGGGCCTCCATGGAAGGGCCCTGTTCCTCCCGTGGGTTTCCTTGAGGTAATCAGAAACCACTGAGGATAACTACGTGAGCTCCGCTTTGAAACTGGGCGACCCTGGGCAAACCTTATTCCCCTCCGTGGTAGACGAGACAGTGGCGGGTCCTAAGCTGCCTGAAGCACACTCCTCGCGCCCACCTTCTCTTTGCTGCCGGAAAGGCCTCACATAAGAGGCCTGAGTTTACTCGTGACGGAAGCCGTCTGAGTGTACTCGTGTGAGGCCTGCCGCTCTCAGTTCCTTGCTGGGAGCTTCAGCAAGAGCACTCCGGAGCTCGCCGACCAAAGAATTGTGAGCCCCCCCCCCACCCACCCCCCCACCCCCCCGCCCCCAGGCCTCAAGTAAAAGTCCAGATGTCCCCCGTCAGTAACACCTCGGAGTGCCATAGGAGCGAAGAAGCATGCGTTAACGGAATGCTTCAACAGTGCTAGGGATTTAGTTCACGAGACACTGTGCACTCACGCTCGTTGTAACAACTGTCAGAGGGCACTGTATGCCTTCCGACTCCTCTGTTGCGTTTGAGCCACAGGAAGTAAATGCATTCGTTTGATTAAGCTCCGTGAACGTGCAACGACGATGGCGAAGCGCTGCCCTGTTCGCTCGAAAGCTCTCGACTGTACGGCCTTCCAACGGCCTCAGGCTACGCAGTTGCAAACAGCCTTACATTCCATGCTGGTGTGCCCCCAGGTAGGAATTTGGGCTCTTCTGTGAGACACCAGTGTGCGTCCCAAATGAAACCGGCGGGCTCCCCCAGGACGTCTGCGTACGGCAGTCGGTTGCCAGCTGTTTACTTCCAGCCGGAGAAGGAAAAAGAGGACGGCTTTCCCAGGGACAATTCTGGGCCCTTGGGACCATCCAGAACCACCAAAGCCTCAACTTTGCACGGCCTGGGGAACGCTCTTCCTCACGTCCAGCAATCCCCACGTCGAAACCTTTCTCAGCGGAGGCAGGCACTCTCTCCCTTGTACTAGATAGCTCGGCAGAGCCTTCCGAGAAACATGCTGCGTCATTCAGCTTGAACGTGGGACGCCGAGGGGAGAGTACGCTTTCTCCCCGTTTGGAGGCGCCTTGCGCTTGGCTTCAAAGCTGCCTGAACAGCACTAGCGGCCCGGCGTCTCTGCACGGCAGGATTGTCGTCGTGGGCCGAGGCTGCGTGTTCTCGCAAAGCGAAAACCGTGCGGGCAATCCCTTTCTAGGAACTCCTCCCACGGCACCCCAGGTTCAGCTCCGGCCGAACGAAAGGTGACCTCAGGCCTCAAGGTAAGTTCCAGTGTTTCACGCCGGGGGAGTTGGGTGTGCGGTGGTTTCCATGAGGCCATACTCCACCACGGAGTGCCTCAACCCCGCGACGCTCCTGGGGGCACACAGGATAGGAGCTCGTTCGCCAATTTCGCAGGATGACTTCTCTCCGTGCCGGAACGGCGGCTCCTGGCTTCTGAGGGACCTTAGCCTAAACAGGGCCCTGGAGAAAGCGCTTCACATTCATAGCAAGGGCAACGTACCGCTCTCCGGCTTGCCCGGGTTGAGCGCCCCAGTCGTCAAAGAGCCTCGCGAAGGCAGTGCTGCGCAGGCTCCCTCTGCCAGTCGCACGGCCTCCTTGACTGAAAGACAACTGCAGTGCCAAAAGGCACCGTGCTGACGACTGGCTCCAGGAGGGGACTCGGGACAGCACTCTCACAGAAGCGAAAGCTAGGCTGTGGGCCCAGCCTGAGGACCAGCACGTTGTCCACACTTAACACAGCTAAGGCATGAGCCAGACGACAGCCTTGGTCACTGAGGCCTACCTAAGGTACTGCCATACTTACCCACTAGATCCCACGCAGAGGTCCCTGTGCCCAAAAGGGCCTCCATGGAAGGGCCCTGTTCCTCCCGTGGGTTTCCTTGAGGTAATCAGAAACCACTGAGGATAACTACGTGAGCTCCGCTTTGAAACTGGGCGACCCTGGGCAAACCTTATTCCCCTCCGTGGTAGACGAGACAGTGGCGGGTCCTAAGCTGCCTGAAGCACACTCCTCGCGCCCACCTTCTCTTTGCTGCCGGAAAGGCCTCACAAAAGAGGCCTGAGTTTACTCGTGACGGAAGCCGTCTGAGTGTACTCGTGTGAGGCCTGCCGCTCTCAGTTCCTTGCTGGGAGCTTCAGCAAGAGCACTCCGGAGCTCGCCGACCAAAGAATTGTGAGCCCCCCCCCACCCACCCCCCCACCCCCCCGCCCCCAGGCCTCAAGTAAAAGTCCAGATGTCCCCCGTCAGTAACACCTCGGAGTGCCATAGGAGCGAAGAAGCATGCGTTAACGGAATGCTTCAACAGTGCTAGGGATTTAGTTCACGAGACACTGTGCACTCACGCTCGTTGTAACAACTGTCAGAGGGCACTGTATGCCTTCCGACTCCTCTGTTGCGTTTGAGCCACAGGAAGTAAATGCATTCGTTTGATTAAGCTCCGTGAACGTGCAACGACGATGGCGAAGCGCTGCCCTGTTCGCTCGAAAGCTCTCGACTGTACGGCCTTCCAACGGCCTCAGGCTACGCAGTTGCAAACAGCCTTACATTCCATGCTGGTGTGCCCCCAGGTAGGAATTTGGGCTCTTCTGTGAGACACCAGTGTGCGTCCCAAATGAAACCGGCGGGCTCCCCCAGGACGTCTGCGTACGGCAGTCGGTTGCCAGCTGTTTACTTCCAGCCGGAGAAGGAAAAAGAGGACGGCTTTCCCAGGGACAATTCTGGGCCCTTGGGACCATCCAGAACCACCAAAGCCTCAACTTTGCACGGCCTGGGGAACGCTCTTCCTCACGTCCAGCAATCCCCACGTCGAAACCTTTCTCAGCGGAGGCAGGCACTCTCTCCCTTGTACTAGATAGCTCGGCAGAGCCTTCCGAGAAACATGCTGCGTCATTCAGCTTGAACGTGGGACGCCGAGGGGAGAGTACGCTTTCTCCCCGTTTGGAGGCGCCTTGCGCTTGGCTTCAAAGCTGCCTGAACAGCACTAGCGGCCCGGCGTCTCTGCACGGCAGGATTGTCGTCGTGGGCCGAGGCTGCGTGTTCTCGCAAAGCGAAAACCGTGCGGGCAATCCCTTTCTAGGAACTCCTCCCACGGCACCCCAGGTTCAGCTCCGGCCGAACGAAAGGTGACCTCAGGCCTCAAGGTAAGTTCCAGTGTTTCACGCCGGGGGAGTTGGGTGTGCGGTGGTTTCCATGAGGCCATACTCCACCACGGAGTGCCTCAACCCCGCGACGCTCCTGGGGGCACACAGGATAGGAGCTCGTTCGCCAATTTCGCAGGATGACTTCTCTCCGTGCCGGAACGGCGGCTCCTGGCTTCTGAGGGACCTTAGCCTAAACAGGCCCCTGGAGAAAGCGCTTCACATTCATAGCAAGGGCAACGTACCGCTCTCCGGCTTGCCCGGGTTGAGCGCCCCAGTCGTCAAAGAGCCTCGCGAAGGCAGTGCTGCGCAGGCTCCCTCTGCCAGTCGCACGGCCTCCTTGACTGAAAGACAACTGCAGTGCCAAAAGGCACCGTGCTGACGACTGGCTCCAGGAGGGGACTCGGGACAGCACTCTCACAGAAGCGAAAGCTAGGCTGTGGGCCCAGCCTGAGGACCAGCACGTTGTCCACACTTAACACAGCTAAGGCATGAGCCAGACGACAGCCTTGGTCACTGAGGCCTACCTAAGGTACTGCCATACTTACCCACTAGATCCCACGCAGAGGTCCCTGTGCCCAAAAGGGCCTCCATGGAAGGGCCCTGTTCCTCCCGTGGGTTTCCTTGAGGTAATCAGAAACCACTGAGGATAACTACGTGAGCTCCGCTTTGAAACTGGGCGACCCTGGGCAAACCTTATTCCCCTCCGTGGTAGACGAGACAGTGGCGGGTCCTAAGCTGCCTGAAGCACACTCCTCGCGCCCACCTTCTCTTTGCTGCCGGAAAGGCCTCACATAAGAGGCCTGAGTTTACTCGTGACGGAAGCCGTCTGAGTGTACTCGTGTGAGGCCTGCCGCTCTCAGTTCCTTGCTGGGAGCTTCAGCAAGAGCACTCCGGAGCTCGCCGACCAAAGAATTGTGAGCCCCCCCCCACCCACCCCCCCACCCCCCCGCCCCCAGGCCTCAAGTAAAAGTCCAGATGTCCCCCGTCAGTAACACCTCGGAGTGCCATAGGAGCGAAGAAGCATGCGTTAACGGAATGCTTCAACAGTGCTAGGGATTTAGTTCACGAGACACTGTGCACTCAACGCTCGTTGTAACAACTGTCAGAGGGCACTGTATGCCTTCCGACTCCTCTGTTGCGTTTGAGCCACAGGAAGTAAATGCATTCGTTTGATTAAGCTCCGTGAACGTGCAACGACGATGGCGAAGCGCTGCCCTGTTCGCTCGAAAGCTCTCGACTGTACGGCCTTCCAACGGCCTCAGGCTACGCAGTTGCAAACAGCCTTACATTCCATGCTGGTGTGCCCCCAGGTAGGAATTTGGGCTCTTCTGTGAGACACCAGTGTGCGTCCCAAATGAAACCGGCGGGCTCCCCCAGGACGTCTGCGTACGGCAGTCGGTTGCCAGCTGTTTACTTCCAGCCGGAGAAGGAAAAAGAGGACGGCTTTCCCAGGGACAATTCTGGGCCCTTGGGACCATCCAGAACCACCAAAGCCTCAACTTTGCACGGCCTGGGGAACGCTCTTCCTCACATCCAGCAATCCCCACGTCGAAACCTTTCTCAGCGGAGGCAGGCACTCTCTCCCTTGTACTAGATAGCTCGGCAGAGCCTTCCGAGAAACATGCTGCGTCATTCAGCTTGAACGTGGGACGCCGAGGGGAGAGTACGCTTTCTCCCCGTTTGGAGGCGCCTTGCGCTTGGCTTCAAAGCTGCCTGAACAGCACTAGCGGCCCGGCGTCTCTGCACGGCAGGATTGTCGTCGTGGGCCGAGGCTGCGTGTTCTCGCAAAGCGAAAACCGTGCGGGCAATCCCTTTCTAGGAACTCCTCCCACGGCACCCCAGGTTCAGCTCCGGCCGAACGAAAGGTGACCTCAGGCCTCAAGGTAAGTTCCAGTGTTTCACGCCGGGGGAGTTGGGTGTGCGGTGGTTTCCATGAGGCCATACTCCACCACGGAGTGCCTCAACCCCGCGACGCTCCTGGGGGCACACAGGATAGGAGCTCGTTCGCCAATTTCGCAGGATGACTTCTCTCCGTGCCGGAACGGCGGCTCCTGGCTTCTGAGGGACCTTAGCCTAAACAGGCCCCTGGAGAAAGCGCTTCACATTCATTGCAAGGGCAACGTACCGCTCTCCGGCTTGCCCGGGTTGAGCGCCCCAGTCGTCAAAGAGCCTCGCGAAGGCAGTGCTGCGCAGGCTCCCTCTGCCAGTCGCACGGCCTCCTTGACTGAAAGACAACTGCAGTGCCAAAAGGCACCGTGCTGACGACTGGCTCCAGGAGGGGACTCGGGACAGCACTCTCACAGAAGCGAAAGCTAGGCTGTGGGCCCAGCCTGAGGACCAGCACGTTGTCCACACTTAACACAGCTAAGGCATGAGCCAGACGACAGCCTTGGTCACTGAGGCCTACCTAAGGTACTGCCATACTTACCCACTAGATCCCACGCAGAGGTCCCCTGTGCCCAAAAGGGCCTCCATGGAAGGGCCCTGTTCCTCCCGTGGGTTTCCTTGAGGTAATCAGAAACCACTGAGGATAACTACGTGAGCTCCGCTTTGAAACTGGGCGACCCTGGGCAAACCTTATTCCCCTCCGTGGTAGACGAGACAGTGGCGGGTCCTAAGCTGCCTGAAGCACACTCCTCGCGCCCACCTTCTCTTTGCTGCCGGAAAGGCCTCACAAAAGAGGCCTGAGTTTACTCGTGACGGAAGCCGTCTGAGTGTACTCGTGTGAGGCCTGCCGCTCTCAGTTCCTTGCTGGGAGCTTCAGCAAGAGCACTCCGGAGCTCGCCGACCAAAGAATTGTGAGCCCCCCCCCACCCACCCCCCCACCCCCCCGCCCCCAGGCCTCAAGTAAAAGTCCAGAGTCCCCCGTCAGTAACACCTCGAGTGCCATAGGAGCGAAGAAGCATGCGTTAACGGAATGCTTCAACAGTGCTAGGGATTTAGTTCACGAGACACTGTGCACTCACGCTCGTTGTAACAACTGTCAGAGGGCACTGTATGCCTTCCGACTCCTCTGTTGCGTTTGAGCCACAGGAAGTAAATGCATTCGTTTGATTAAGCTCCGTGAACGTGCAACGACGATGGCGAAGCGCTGCCCTGTTCGCTCGAAAGCTCTCGACTGTACGGCCTTCCAACGGCCTCAGGCTACGCAGTTGCAAACAGCCTTACATTCCATGCTGGTGTGCCCCCAGGTAGGAATTTGGGCTCTTCTGTGAGACACCAGTGTGCGTCCCAAATGAAACCGGCGGCTCCCCCAGGACGTCTGCGTACGGCAGTCGGTTGCCAGCTGTTTACTTCCAGCCGGAGAAGGAAAAAGAGGACGGCTTTCCCAGGGACAATTCTGGGCCCTTGGGACCATCCAGAACCACCAAAGCCTCAACTTTGCACGGCCTGGGGAACGCTCTTCCTCACGTCCAGCAATCCCCACGTCGAAACCTTTCTCAGCGGAGGCAGGCACTCTCTCCCTTGTACTAGATAGCTCGGCAGAGCCTTCCGAGAAACATGCTGCGTCATTCAGCTTGAACGTGGGACGCCGAGGGGAGAGTACGCTTTCTCCCCCGTTTGGAGGCGCCTTGCGCTTGGCTTCAAAGCTGCCTGAACAGCACTAGCGGCCCGGCGTCTCTGCACGGCAGGATTGTCGTCGTGGGCCGAGGCTGCGTGTTCTCGCAAAGCGAAAACCGTGCGGGCAATCCCTTTCTAGGAACTCCTCCCACGGCACCCCAGGTTCAGCTCCGGCCGAACGAAAGGTGACCTCAGGCCTCAAGGTAAGTTCCAGTGTTTCACGCCGGGGGAGTTGGGTGTGCGGTGGTTTCCATGAGGCCATACTCCACCACGGAGTGCCTCAACCCCGCGACGCTCCTGGGGGCACACAGGATAGGAGCTCGTTCGCCAATTTCGCAGGATGACTTCTCTCCGTGCCGGAACGGCGGCTCCTGGCTTCTGAGGGACCTTAGCCTAAACAGGCCCCTGGAGAAAGCGCTTCACATTCATAGCAAGGGCAACGTACCGCTCTCCGGCTTGCCCGGGTTGAGCGCCCCAGTCGTCAAAGAGCCTCGCGAAGGCAGTGCTGCGCAGGCTCCCTCTGCCAGTCGCACGGCCTCCTTGACTGAAAGACAACTGCAGTGCCAAAAGGCACCGTGCTGACGACTGGCTCCAGGAGGGGACTCGGGACAGCACTCTCACAGAAGCGAAAGCTAGGCTGTGGGCCCAGCCTGAGGACCAGCACGTTGTCCACACTTAACACAGCTAAGGCATGAGCCAGACGACAGCCTTGGTCACTGAGGCCTACCTAAGGTACTGCCATACTTACCCACTAGATCCCACGCAGAGGTCCCTGTGCCCAAAAGGGCCTCCATGGAAGGGCCCTGTTCCTCCCGTGGGTTTCCTTGAGGTAATCAGAAACCACTGAGGATAACTACGTGAGCTCCGCTTTGAAACTGGGCGACCCTGGGCAAACCTTATTCCCCTCCGTGGTAGACGAGACAGTGGCGGGTCCTAAGCTGCCTGAAGCACACTCCTCGCGCCCACCTTCTCTTTGCTGCCGGAAAGGCCTCACATAAGAGGCCTGAGTTTACTCGTGACGGAAGCCGTCTGAGTGTACTCGTGTGAGCCTGCCGCTCTCAGTTCCTTGCTGGGAGCTTCAGCAAGAGCACTCCGGAGCTCGCCGACCAAAGAATTGTGAGCCCCCCCCCCACCCCCCCACCCCCCCGCCCCCAGGCCTCAAGTAAAAGTCCAGATGTCCCCCGTCAGTAACACCTCGGAGTGCCATAGGAGCGAAGAAGCATGCGTTAACGGAATGCTTCAACAGTGCTAGGGATTTAGTTCACGAGACACTGTGCACTCAACGCTCGTTGTAACAACTGTCAGAGGGCACTGTATGCCTTCCGACTCCTCTGTTGCGTTTGAGCCACAGGAAGTAAATGCATTCGTTTGATTAAGCTCCGTGAACGTGCAACGACGATGGCGAAGCGCTGCCCTGTTCGCTCGAAAGCTCTCGACTGTACGGCCTTCCAACGGCCTCAGGCTACGCAGTTGCAAACAGCCTTACATTCCATGCTGGTGTGCCCCCAGGTAGGAATTTGGGCTCTTCTGTGAGACACCAGTGTGCGTCCCAAATGAAACCGGCGGGCTCCCCCAGGACGTCTGCGTACGGCAGTCGGTTGCCAGCTGTTTACTTCCAGCCGGAGAAGGAAAAAGAGGACGGCTTTCCCAGGGACAATTCTGGGCCCTTGGGACCATCCAGAACCACCAAAGCCTCAACTTTGCACGGCCTGGGGAACGCTCTTCCTCACGTCCAGCAATCCCCACGTCGAAACCTTTCTCAGCGGAGGCAGGCACTCTCTCCCTTGTACTAGATAGCTCGGCAGAGCCTTCCGAGAAACATGCTGCGTCATTCAGCTTGAACGTGGGACGCCGAGGGAGAGTACGCTTTCTCCCCGTTTGGAGGCGCCTTGCGCTTGGCTTCAAAGCTGCCTGAACAGCACTAGCGGCCCGGCGTCTCTGCACGGCAGGATTGTCGTCGTGGGCCGAGGCTGCGTGTTCTCGCAAAGCGAAAACCGTGCGGGCAATCCCTTTCTAGGAACTCCTCCCACGGCACCCCAGGTTCAGCTCCGGCCGAACGAAAGGTGACCTCAGGCCTCAAGGTAAGTTCCAGTGTTTCACGCCGGGGGAGTTGGGTGTGCGGTGGTTTCCATGAGGCCATACTCCACCACGGAGTGCCTCAACCCCGCGACGCTCCTGGGGGCACACAGGATAGGAGCTCGTTCGCCAATTTCGCAGGATGACTTCTCTCCGTGCCGGAACGGCGGCTCCTGGCTTCTGAGGGACCTTAGCCTAAACAGGCCCCTGGAGAAAGCGCTTCACATTCATAGCAAGGGCAACGTACCGCTCTCCGGCTTGCCCGGGTTGAGCGCCCCAGTCGTCAAAGAGCCTCGCGAAGGCAGTGCTGCGCAGGCTCCCTCTGCCAGTCGCACGGCCTCCTTGACTGAAAGACAACTGCAGTGCCAAAAGGCACCGTGCTGACGACTGGCTCCAGGAGGGGACTCGGGACAGCACTCTCACAGAAGCGAAAGCTAGGCTGTGGGCCCAGCCTGAGGACCAGCACGTTGTCCACACTTAACACAGCTAAGGCATGAGCCAGACGACAGCCTTGGTCACTGAGGCCTACCTAAGGTACTGCCATACTTACCCACTAGATCCCACGCAGAGGTCCCTGTGCCCAAAAGGGCCTCCATGGAAGGGCCCTGTTCCTCCCGTGGGTTTCCTTGAGGTAATCAGAAACCACTGAGGATAACTACGTGAGCTCCGCTTTGAAACTGGGCGACCCTGGGCAAACCTTATTCCCCTCCGTGGTAGACGAGACAGTGGCGGGTCCTAAGCTGCCTGAAGCACACTCCTCGCGCCCACCTTCTCTTTGCTGCCGGAAAGGCCTCACAAAAGAGGCCTGAGTTTACTCGTGACGGAAGCCGTCTGAGTGTACTCGTGTGAGGCCTGCCGCTCTCAGTTCCTTGCTGGGAGCTTCAGCAAGAGCACTCCGGAGCTCGCCGACCAAAGAATTGTGAGCCCCCCCCCACCCACCCCCCCACCCCCCCGCCCCCAGGCCTCAAGTAAAAGTCCAGATGTCCCCCGTCAGTAACACCTCGGAGTGCCATAGGAGCGAAGAAGCATGCGTTAACGGAATGCTTCAACAGTGCTAGGGATTTAGTTCACGAGACACTGTGCACTCACGCTCGTTGTAACAACTGTCAGAGGGCACTGTATGCCTTCCGACTCCTCTGTTGCGTTTGAGCCACAGGAAGTAAATGCATTCGTTTGATTAAGCTCCGTGAACGTGCAACGACGATGGCGAAGCGCTGCCCTGTTCGCTCGAAAGCTCTCGACTGTACGGCCTTCCAACGGCCTCAGGCTACGCAGTTGCAAACAGCCTTACATTCCATGCTGGTGTGCCCCCAGGTAGGAATTTGGGCTCTTCTGTGAGACACCAGTGTGCGTCCCAAATGAAACCGGCGGGCTCCCCCAGGACGTCTGCGTACGGCAGTCGGTTGCCAGCTGTTTACTTCCAGCCGGAGAAGGAAAAAGAGGACGGCTTTCCCAGGGACAATTCTGGGCCCTTGGGACCATCCAGAACCACCAAAGCCTCAACTTTGCACGGCCTGGGGAACGCTCTTCCTCACGTCCAGCAATCCCCACGTCGAAACCTTTCTCAGCGGAGGCAGGCACTCTCTCCCTTGTACTAGATAGCTCGGCAGAGCCTTCCGAGAAACATGCTGCGTCATTCAGCTTGAACGTGGGACGCCGAGGGGAGAGTACGCTTTCTCCCCGTTTGGAGGCGCCTTGCGCTTGGCTTCAAAGCTGCCTGAACAGCACTAGCGGCCCGGCGTCTCTGCACGGCAGGATTGTCGTCGTGGGCCGAGGCTGCGTGTTCTCGCAAAGCGAAAACCGTGCGGGCAATCCCTTTCTAGGAACTCCTCCCACGGCACCCCAGGTTCAGCTCCGGCCGAACGAAAGGTGACCTCAGGCCTCAAGGTAAGTTCCAGTGTTTCACGCCGGGGGAGTTGGGTGTGCGGTGGTTTCCATGAGGCCATACTCCACCACGGAGTGCCTCAACCCCGCGACGCTCCTGGGGGCACACAGGATAGGAGCTCGTTCGCCAATTTCGCAGGATGACTTCTCTCCGTGCCGGAACGGCGGCTCCTGGCTTCTGAGGGACCTTAGCCTAAACAGGGCCCTGGAGAAAGCGCTTCACATTCATAGCAAGGGCAACGTACCGCTCTCCGGCTTGCCCGGGTTGAGCGCCCCAGTCGTCAAAGAGCCTCGCGAAGGCAGTGCTGCGCAGGCTCCCTCTGCCAGTCGCACGGCCTCCTTGACTGAAAGACAACTGCAGTGCCAAAAGGCACCGTGCTGACGACTGGCTCCAGGAGGGGACTCGGGACAGCACTCTCACAGAAGCGAAAGCTAGGCTGTGGGCCCAGCCTGAGGACCAGCACGTTGTCCACACTTAACACAGCTAAGGCATGAGCCAGACGACAGCCTTGGTCACTGAGGCCTACCTAAGGTACTGCCATACTTACCCACTAGATCCCACGCAGAGGTCCCTGTGCCCAAAAGGGCCTCCATGGAAGGGCCCTGTTCCTCCCGTGGGTTTCCTTGAGGTAATCAGAAACCACTGAGGATAACTACGTGAGCTCCGCTTTGAAACTGGGCGACCCTGGGCAAACCTTATTCCCCTCCGTGGTAGACGAGACAGTGGCGGGTCCTAAGCTGCCTGAAGCACACTCCTCGCGCCCACCTTCTCTTTGCTGCCGGAAAGGCCTCACAAAAGAGGCCTGAGTTTACTCGTGACGGAAGCCGTCTGAGTGTACTCGTGTGAGGCCTGCCGCTCTCAGTTCCTTGCTGGGAGCTTCAGCAAGAGCACTCCGGAGCTCGCCGACCAAAGAATTGTGAGCCCCCCCCCACCCACCCCCCCACCCCCCCGCCCCCAGGCCTCAAGTAAAAGTCCAGATGTCCCCCGTCAGTAACACCTCGGAGTGCCATAGGAGCGAAGAAGCATGCGTTAACGGAATGCTTCAACAGTGCTAGGGATTTAGTTCACGAGACACTGTGCACTCACGCTCGTTGTAACAACTGTCAGAGGGCACTGTATGCCTTCCGACTCCTCTGTTGCGTTTGAGCCACAGGAAGTAAATGCATTCGTTTGATTAAGCTCCGTGAACGTGCAACGACGATGGCGAAGCGCTGCCCTGTTCGCTCGAAAGCTCTCGACTGTACGGCCTTCCAACGGCCTCAGGCTACGCAGTTGCAAACAGCCTTACATTCCATGCTGGTGTGCCCCCAGGTAGGAATTTGGGCTCTTCTGTGAGACACCAGTGTGCGTCCCAAATGAAACCGGCGGGCTCCCCCAGGACGTCTGCGTACGGCAGTCGGTTGCCAGCTGTTTACTTCCAGCCGGAGAAGGAAAAAGAGGACGGCTTTCCCAGGGACAATTCTGGGCCCTTGGGACCATCCAGAACCACCAAAGCCTCAACTTTGCACGGCCTGGGGAACGCTCTTCCTCACGTCCAGCAATCCCCACGTCGAAACCTTTCTCAGCGGAGGCAGGCACTCTCTCCCTTGTACTAGATAGCTCGGCAGAGCCTTCCGAGAAACATGCTGCGTCATTCAGCTTGAACGTGGGACGCCGAGGGGAGAGTACGCTTTCTCCCCGTTTGGAGGCGCCTTGCGCTTGGCTTCAAAGCTGCCTGAACAGCACTAGCGGCCCGACGTCTCTGCACGGCAGGATTGTCGTCGTGGGCCGAGGCTGCGTGTTCTCGCAAAGCGAAAACCGTGCGGGCAATCCCTTTCTAGGAACTCCTCCCACGGCACCCCAGGTTCAGCTCCGGCCGAACGAAAGGTGACCTCAGGCCTCAAGGTAAGTTCCAGTGTTTCACGCCGGGGGAGTTGGGTGTGCGGTGGTTTCCATGAGGCCATACTCCACCACGGAGTGCCTCAACCCCGCGACGCTCCTGGGGGCACACAGGATAGGAGCTCGTTCGCCAATTTCGCAGGATGACTTCTCTCCGTGCCGGAACGGCGGCTCCTGGCTTCTGAGGGACCTTAGCCTAAACAGGCCCCTGGAGAAAGCGCTTCACATTCATAGCAAGGGCAACGTACCGCTCTCCGGCTTGCCCGGGTTGAGCGCCCCAGTCGTCAAAGAGCCTCGCGAAGGCAGTGCTGCGCAGGCTCCCTCTGCCAGTCGCACGGCCTCCTTGACTGAAAGACAACTGCAGTGCCAAAAGGCACCGTGCTGACGACTGGCTCCAGGAGGGGACTCGGGACAGCACTCTCACAGAAGCGAAAGCTAGGCTGTGGGCCCAGCCTGAGGACCAGCACGTTGTCCACACTTAACACAGCTAAGGCATGAGCCAGACGACAGCCTTGGTCACTGAGGCCTACCTAAGGTACTGCCATACTTACCCACTAGATCCCACGCAGAGGTCCCTGTGCCCAAAAGGGCCTCCATGGAAGGGCCCTGTTCCTCCCGTGGGTTTCCTTGAGGTAATCAGAAACCACTGAGGATAACTACGTGAGCTCCGCTTTGAAACTGGGCGACCCTGGGCAAACCTTATTCCCCTCCGTGGTAGACGAGACAGTGGCGGGTCCTAAGCTGCCTGAAGCACACTCCTCGCGCCCACCTTCTCTTTGCTGCCGGAAAGGCCTCACATAAGAGGCCTGAGTTTACTCGTGACGGAAGCCGTCTGAGTGTACTCGTGTGAGGCCTGCCGCTCTCAGTTCCTTGCTGGGAGCTTCAGCAAGAGCACTCCGGAGCTCGCCGACCAAAGAATTGTGAGCCCCCCCCCACCCAACCCCCCACCCCCCCGCCCCCAGGCCTCAAGTAAAAGTCCAGATGTCCCCCGTCAGTAACACCTCGGAGTGCCATAGGAGCGAAGAAGCATGCGTTAACGGAATGCTTCAACAGTGCTAGGGATTTAGTTCACGAGACACTGTGCACTCACGTTCGTTGTAACAACTGTCAGAGGGCACTGTATGCCTTCCGACTCCTCTGTTGCGTTTGAGCCACAGGAAGTAAATGCATTCGTTTGATTAAGCTCCGTGAACGTGCAACGACGATGGCGAAGCGCTGCCCTGTTCGCTCGAAAGCTCTCGACTGTACGGCCTTCCAACGGCCTCAGGCTACGCAGTTGCAAACAGCCTTACATTCCATGCTGGTGTGCCCCCAGGTAGGAATTTGGGCTCTTCTGTGAGACACCAGTGTGCGTCCCAAATGAAACCGGCGGGCTCCCCCAGGACGTCTGCGTACGGCAGTCGGTTGCCAGCTGTTTACTTCCAGCCGGAGAAGGAAAAAGAGGACGGCTTTCCCAGGGACAATTCTGGGCCCTTGGGACCATCCAGAACCACCAAAGCCTCAACTTTGCACGGCCTGGGGAACGCTCTTCCTCACGTCCAGCAATCCCCACGTCGAAACCTTTCTCAGCGGAGGCAGGCACTCTCTCCCTTGTACTAGATAGCTCGGCAGAGCCTTCCGAGAAACATGCTGCGTCATTCAGCTTGAACGTGGGACGCCGAGGGGAGAGTACGCTTTCTCCCCGTTTGGAGGCGCCTTGCGCTTGGCTTCAAAGCTGCCTGAACAGCACTAGCGGCCCGGCGTCTCTGCACGGCAGGATTGTCGTCGTGGGCCGAGGCTGCGTGTTCTCGCAAAGCGAAAACCGTGCGGGCAATCCCTTTCTAGGAACTCCTCCCACGGCACCCCAGGTTCAGCTCCGGCCGAACGAAAGGTGACCTCAGGCCTCAAGGTAAGTTCCAGTGTTTCACGCCGGGGGAGTTGGGTGTGCGGTGGTTTCCATGAGGCCATACTCCACCACGGAGTGCCTCAACCCCGCGACGCTCCTGGGGGCACACAGGATAGGAGCTCGTTCGCCAATTTCGCAGGATGACTTCTCTCCGTGCCGGAACGGCGGCTCCTGGCTTCTGAGGGACCTTAGCCTAAACAGGGCCCTGGAGAAAGCGCTTCACATTCATAGCAAGGGCAACGTACCGCTCTCCGGCTTGCCCGGGTTGAGCGCCCCAGTCGTCAAAGAGCCTCGCGAAGGCAGTGCTGCGCAGGCTCCCTCTGCCAGTCGCACGGCCTCCTTGACTGAAAGACAACTGCAGTGCCAAAAGGCACCGTGCTGACGACTGGCTCCAGGAGGGGACTCGGGACAGCACTCTCACAGAAGCGAAAGCTAGGCTGTGGGCCCAGCCTGAGGACCAGCACGTTGTCCACACTTAACACAGCTAAGGCATGAGCCAGACGACAGCCTTGGTCACTGAGGCCTACCTAAGGTACTGCCATACTTACCCACTAGATCCCACGCAGAGGTCCCTGTGCCCAAAAGGGCCTCCATGGAAGGGCCCTGTTCCTCCCGTGGGTTTCCTTGAGGTAATCAGAAACCACTGAGGATAACTACGTGAGCTCCGCTTTGAAACTGGGCGACCCTGGGCAAACCTTATTCCCCTCCGTGGTAGACGAGACAGTGGCGGGTCCTAAGCTGCCTGAAGCACACTCCTCGCGCCCACCTTCTCTTTGCTGCCGGAAAGGCCTCACATAAGAGGCCTGAGTTTACTCGTGACGGAAGCCGTCTGAGTGTACTCGTGTGAGGCCTGCCGCTCTCAGTTCCTTGCTGGGAGCTTCAGCAAGAGCACTCCGGAGCTCGCCGACCAAAGAATTGTGAGCCCCCCCCCACCCACCCCCCACCCCCCCGCCCCCAGGCCTCAAGTAAAAGTCCAGATGTCCCCCGTCAGTAACACCTCGGAGTGCCATAGGAGCGAAGAAGCATGCGTTAACGGAATGCTTCAACAGTGCTAGGGATTTAGTTCACGAGACACTGTGCACTCACGCTCGTTGTAACAACTGTCAGAGGGCACTGTATGCCTTCCGACTCCTCTGTTGCGTTTGAGCCACAGGAAGTAAATGCATTCGTTTGATTAAGCTCCGTGAACGTGCAACGACGATGGCGAAGCGCTGCCCTGTTCGCTCGAAAGCTCTCGACTGTACGGCCTTCCAACGGCCTCAGGCTACGCAGTTGCAAACAGCCTTACATTCCATGCTGGTGTGCCCCCAGGTAGGAATTTGGGCTCTTCTGTGAGACACCAGTGTGCGTCCCAAATGAAACCGGCGGGCTCCCCCAGGACGTCTGCGTACGGCAGTCGGTTGCCAGCTGTTTACTTCCAGCCGGAGAAGGAAAAAGAGGACGGCTTTCCCAGGGACAATTCTGGGCCCTTGGGACCATCCAGAACCACCAAAGCCTCAACTTTGCACGGCCTGGGGAACGCTCTTCCTCACGTCCAGCAATCCCCACGTCGAAACCTTTCTCAGCGGAGGCAGGCACTCTCTCCCTTGTACTAGATAGCTCGGCAGAGCCTTCCGAGAAACATGCTGCGTCATTCAGCTTGAACGTGGGACGCCGAGGGGAGAGTACGCTTTCTCCCCGTTTGGAGGCGCCTTGCGCTTGGCTTCAAAGCTGCCTGAACAGCACTAGCGGCCCGGCGTCTCTGCACGGCAGGATTGTCGTCGTGGGCCGAGGCTGCGTGTTCTCGCAAAGCGAAAACCGTGCGGGCAATCCCTTTCTAGGAACTCCTCCCACGGCACCCCAGGTTCAGCTCCGGCCGAACGAAAGGTGACCTCAGGCCTCAAGGTAAGTTCCAGTGTTTCACGCCGGGGGAGTTGGGTGTGCGGTGGTTTCCATGAGGCCATACTCCACCACGGAGTGCCTCAACCCCGCGACGCTCCTGGGGGCACACAGGATAGGAGCTCGTTCGCCAATTTCGCAGGATGACTTCTCTCCGTGCCGGAACGGCGGCTCCTGGCTTCTGAGGGACCTTAGCCTAAACAGGCCCCTGGAGAAAGCGCTTCACATTCATAGCAAGGGCAACGTACCGCTCTCCGGCTTGCCCGGGTTGAGCGCCCCAGTCGTCAAAGAGCCTCGCGAAGGCAGTGCTGCGCAGGCTCCCTCTGCCAGTCGCACGGCCTCCTTGACTGAAAGACAACTGCAGTGCCAAAAGGCACCGTGCTGACGACTGGCTCCAGGAGGGGACTCGGGACAGCACTCTCACAGAAGCGAAAGCTAGGCTGTGGGCCCAGCCTGAGGACCAGCACGTTGTCCACACTTAACACAGCTAAGGCATGAGCCAGACGACAGCCTTGGTCACTGAGGCCTACCTAAGGTACTGCCATACTTACCCACTAGATCCCACGCAGAGGTCCCTGTGCCCAAAAGGGCCTCCATGGAAGGGCCCTGTTCCTCCCGTGGGTTTCCTTGAGGTAATCAGAAACCACTGAGGATAACTACGTGAGCTCCGCTTTGAAACTGGGCGACCCTGGGCAAACCTTATTCCCCTCCGTGGTAGACGAGACAGTGGCGGGTCCTAAGCTGCCTGAAGCACACTCCTCGCGCCCACCTTCTCTTTGCTGCCGGAAAGGCCTCACATAAGAGGCCTGAGTTTACTCGTGACGGAAGCCGTCTGAGTGTACTCGTGTGAGGCCTGCCGCTCTCAGTTCCTTGCTGGGAGCTTCAGCAAGAGCACTCCGGAGCTCGCCGACCAAAGAATTGTGAGCCCCCCCCACCCAACCCCCCACCCCCCCGCCCCCAGGCCTCAAGTAAAAGTCCAGATGTCCCCCGTCAGTAACACCTCGGAGTGCCATAGGAGCGAAGAAGCATGCGTTAACGGAATGCTTCAACAGTGCTAGGGATTTAGTTCACGAGACACTGTGCACTCACGTTCGTTGTAACAACTGTCAGAGGGCACTGTATGCCTTCCGACTCCTCTGTTGCGTTTGAGCCACAGGAAGTAAATGCATTCGTTTGATTAAGCTCCGTGAACGTGCAACGACGATGGCGAAGCGCTGCCCTGTTCGCTCGAAAGCTCTCGACTGTACGGCCTTCCAACGGCCTCAGGCTACGCAGTTGCAAACAGCCTTACATTCCATGCTGGTGTGCCCCCAGGTAGGAATTTGGGCTCTTCTGTGAGACACCAGTGTGCGTCCCAAATGAAACCGGCGGGCTCCCCCAGGACGTCTGCGTACGGCAGTCGGTTGCCAGCTGTTTACTTCCAGCCGGAGAAGGAAAAAGAGGACGGCTTTCCCAGGGACAATTCTGGGCCCTTGGGACCATCCAGAACCACCAAAGCCTCAACTTTGCACGGCCTGGGGAACGCTCTTCCTCACGTCCAGCAATCCCCACGTCGAAACCTTTCTCAGCGGAGGCAGGCACTCTCTCCCTTGTACTAGATAGCTCGGCAGAGCCTTCCGAGAAACATGCTGCGTCATTCAGCTTGAACGTGGGACGCCGAGGGGAGAGTACGCTTTCTCCCCGTTTGGAGGCGCCTTGCGCTTGGCTTCAAAGCTGCCTGAACAGCACTAGCGGCCCGGCGTCTCTGCACGGCAGGATTGTCGTCGTGGGCCGAGGCTGCGTGTTCTCGCAAAGCGAAAACCGTGCGGGCAATCCCTTTCTAGGAACTCCTCCCACGGCACCCCAGGTTCAGCTCCGGCCGAACGAAAGGTGACCTCAGGCCTCAAGGTAAGTTCCAGTGTTTCACGCCGGGGGAGTTGGGTGTGCGGTGGTTTCCATGAGGCCATACTCCACCACGGAGTGCCTCAACCCCGCGACGCTCCTGGGGGCACACAGGATAGGAGCTCGTTCGCCAATTTCGCAGGATGACTTCTCTCCGTGCCGGAACGGCGGCTCCTGGCTTCTGAGGGACCTTAGCCTAAACAGGGCCCTGGAGAAAGCGCTTCACATTCATAGCAAGGGCAACGTACCGCTCTCCGGCTTGCCCGGGTTGAGCGCCCCAGTCGTCAAAGAGCCTCGCGAAGGCAGTGCTGCGCAGGCTCCCTCTGCCAGTCGCACGGCCTCCTTGACTGAAAGACAACTGCAGTGCCAAAAGGCACCGTGCTGACGACTGGCTCCAGGAGGGGACTCGGGACAGCACTCTCACAGAAGCGAAAGCTAGGCTGTGGGCCCAGCCTGAGGACCAGCACGTTGTCCACACTTAACACAGCTAAGGCATGAGCCAGACGACAGCCTTGGTCACTGAGGCCTACCTAAGGTACTGCCATACTTACCCACTAGATCCCACGCAGAGGTCCCTGTGCCCAAAAGGGCCTCCATGGAAGGGCCCTGTTCCTCCCGTGGGTTTCCTTGAGGTAATCAGAAACCACTGAGGATAACTACGTGAGCTCCGCTTTGAAACTGGGCGACCCTGGGCAAACCTTATTCCCCTCCGTGGTAGACGAGACAGTGGCGGGTCCTAAGCTGCCTGAAGCACACTCCTCGCGCCCACCTTCTCTTTGCTGCCGGAAAGGCCTCACATAAGAGGCCTGAGTTTACTCGTGACGGAAGCCGTCTGAGTGTACTCGTGTGAGGCCTGCCGCTCTCAGTTCCTTGCTGGGAGCTTCAGCAAGAGCACTCCGGAGCTCGCCGACCAAAGAATTGTGAGCCCCCCCCCCCCCCCACCCCCCCACCCCCCCGCCCCCAGGCCTCAAGTAAAAGTCCAGATGTCCCCCGTCAGTAACACCTCGGAGTGCCATAGGAGCGAAGAAGCATGCGTTAACGGAATGCTTCAACAGTGCTAGGGATTTAGTTCACGAGACACTGTGCACTCAACGCTCGTTGTAACAACTGTCAGAGGGCACTGTATGCCTTCCGACTCCTCTGTTGCGTTTGAGCCACAGGAAGTAAATGCATTCGTTTGATTAAGCTCCGTGAACGTGCAACGACGATGGCGAAGCGCTGCCCTGTTCGCTCGAAAGCTCTCGACTGTACGGCCTTCCAACGGCCTCAGGCTACGCAGTTGCAAACAGCCTTACATTCCATGCTGGTGTGCCCCCAGGTAGGAATTTGGGCTCTTCTGTGAGACACCAGTGTGCGTCCCAAATGAAACCGGCGGGCTCCCCCAGGACGTCTGCGTACGGCAGTCGGTTGCCAGCTGTTTACTTCCAGCCGGAGAAGGAAAAAGAGGACGGCTTTCCCAGGGACAATTCTGGGCCCTTGGGACCATCCAGAACCACCAAAGCCTCAACTTTGCACGGCCTGGGGAACGCTCTTCCTCACGTCCAGCAATCCCCACGTCGAAACCTTTCTCAGCGGAGGCAGGCACTCTCTCCCTTGTACTAGATAGCTCGGCAGAGCCTTCCGAGAAACATGCTGCGTCATTCAGCTTGAACGTGGGACGCCGAGGGGAGAGTACGCTTTCTCCCCGTTTGGAGGCGCCTTGCGCTTGGCTTCAAAGCTGCCTGAACAGCACTAGCGGCCCGGCGTCTCTGCACGGCAGGATTGTCGTCGTGGGCCGAGGCTGCGTGTTCTCGCAAAGCGAAAACCGTGCGGGCAATCCCTTTCTAGGAACTCCTCCCACGGCACCCCAGGTTCAGCTCCGGCCGAACGAAAGGTGACCTCAGGCCTCAAGGTAAGTTCCAGTGTTTCACGCCGGGGGAGTTGGGTGTGCGGTGGTTTCCATGAGGCCATACTCCACCACGGAGTGCCTCAACCCCGCGACGCTCCTGGGGGCACACAGGGTAGGAGCTCGTTCGCCAATTTCGCAGGATGACTTCTCTCCGTGCCGGAACGGCGGCTCCTGGCTTCTGAGGGACCTTAGCCTAAACAGGGCCCTGGAGAAAGCGCTTCACATTCATAGCAAGGGCAACGTACCGCTCTCCGGCTTGCCCGGGTTGAGCGCCCCAGTCGTCAAAGAGCCTCGCGAAGGCAGTGCTGCGCAGGCTCCCTCTGCCAGTCGCACGGCCTCCTTGACTGAAAGACAACTGCAGTGCCAAAAGGCACCGTGCTGACGACTGGCTCCAGGAGGGGACTCGGGACAGCACTCTCACAGAAGCGAAAGCTAGGCTGTGGGCCCAGCCTGAGGACCAGCACGTTGTCCACACTTAACACAGCTAAGGCATGAGCCAGACGACAGCCTTGGTCACTGAGGCCTACCTAAGGTACTGCCATACTTACCCACTAGATCCCACGCAGAGGTCCCTGTGCCCAAAAGGGCCTCCATGGAAGGGCCCTGTTCCTCCCGTGGGTTTCCTTGAGGTAATCAGAAACCACTGAGGATAACTACGTGAGCTCCGCTTTGAAACTGGGCGACCCTGGGCAAACCTTATTCCCCTCCGTGGTAGACGAGACAGTGGCGGGTCCTAAGCTGCCTGAAGCACACTCCTCGCGCCCACCTTCTCTTTGCTGCCGGAAAGGCCTCACATAAGAGGCCTGAGTTTACTCGTGACGGAAGCCGTCTGAGTGTACTCGTGTGAGGCCTGCCGCTCTCAGTTCCTTGCTGGGAGCTTCAGCAAGAGCACTCCGGAGCTCGCCGACCAAAGAATTGTGAGCCCCCCCCCACCCACCCCCCCACCCCCCCGCCCCCAGGCCTCAAGTAAAAGTCCAGATGTCCCCCGTCAGTAACACCTCGGAGTGCCATAGGAGCGAAGAAGCATGCGTTAACGGAATGCTTCAACAGTGCTAGGGATTTAGTTCACGAGACACTGTGCACTCAACGCTCGTTGTAACAACTGTCAGAGGGCACTGTATGCCTTCCGACTCCTCTGTTGCGTTTGAGCCACAGGAAGTAAATGCATTCGTTTGATTAAGCTCCGTGAACGTGCAACGACGATGGCGAAGCGCTGCCCTGTTCGCTCGAAAGCTCTCGACTGTACGGCCTTCCAACGGCCTCAGGCTACGCAGTTGCAAACAGCCTTACATTCCATGCTGGTGTGCCCCCAGGTAGGAATTTGGGCTCTTCTCTGAGACACCAGTGTGCGTCCCAAATGAAACCGGCGGGCTCCCCCAGGACGTCTGCGTACGGCAGTCGGTTGCCAGCTGTTTACTTCCAGCCGGAGAAGGAAAAAGAGGACGGCTTTCCCAGGGACAATTCTGGGCCCTTGGGACCATCCAGAACCACCAAAGCCTCAACTTTGCACGGCCTGGGGAACGCTCTTCCTCACGTCCAGCAATCCCCACGTCGAAACCTTTCTCAGCGGAGGCAGGCACTCTCTCCCTTGTACTAGATAGCTCGGCAGAGCCTTCCGAGAAACATGCTGCGTCATTCAGCTTGAACGTGGGACGCCGAGGGGAGAGTACGCTTTCTCCCCGTTTGGAGGCGCCTTGCGCTTGGCTTCAAAGCTGCCTGAACAGCACTAGCGGCCCGGCGTCTCTGCACGGCAGGATTGTCGTCGTGGGCCGAGGCTGCGTGTTCTCGCAAAGCGAAAACCGTGCGGGCAATCCCTTTCTAGGAACTCCTCCCACGGCACCCCAGGTTCAGCTCCGGCCGAACGAAAGGTGACCTCAGGCCTCAAGGTAAGTTCCAGTGTTTCACGCCGGGGGAGTTGGGTGTGCGGTGGTTTCCATGAGGCCATACTCCACCACGGAGTGCCTCAACCCCGCGACGCTCCTGGGGGCACACAGGGTAGGAGCTCGTTCGCCAATTTCGCAGGATGACTTCTCTCCGTGCCGGAACGGCGGCTCCTGGCTTCTGAGGGACCTTAGCCTAAACAGGGCCCTGGAGAAAGCGCTTCACATTCATAGCAAGGGCAACGTACCGCTCTCCGGCTTGCCCGGGTTGAGCGCCCCAGTCGTCAAAGAGCCTCGCGAAGGCAGTGCTGCGCAGGCTCCCTCTGCCAGTCGCACGGCCTCCTTGACTGAAAGACAACTGCAGTGCCAAAAGGCACCGTGCTGACGACTGGCTCCAGGAGGGGACTCGGGACAGCACTCTCACAGAAGCGAAAGCTAGGCTGTGGGCCCAGCCTGAGGACCAGCACGTTGTCCACACTTAACACAGCTAAGGCATGAGCCAGACGACAGCCTTGGTCACTGAGGCCTACCTAAGGTACTGCCATACTTACCCACTAGATCCCACGCAGAGGTCCCTGTGCCCAAAAGGGCCTCCATGGAAGGGCCCTGTTCCTCCCGTGGGTTTCCTTGAGGTAATCAGAAACCACTGAGGATAACTACGTGAGCTCCGCTTTGAAACTGGGCGACCCTGGGCAAACCTTATTCCCCTCCGTGGTAGACGAGACAGTGGCGGGTCCTAAGCTGCCTGAAGCACACTCCTCGCGCCCACCTTCTCTTTGCTGCCGGAAAGGCCTCACATAAGAGGCCTGAGTTTACTCGTGACGGAAGCCGTCTGAGTGTACTCGTGTGAGGCCTGCCGCTCTCAGTTCCTTGCTGGGAGCTTCAGCAAGAGCACTCCGGAGCTCGCCGACCAAAGAATTGTGAGCCCCCCCCCCACCCACCCCCCCACCCCCCCGCCCCCAGGCCTCAAGTAAAAGTCCAGATGTCCCCCGTCAGTAACACCTCGGAGTGCCATAGGAGCGAAGAAGCATGCGTTAACGGAATGCTTCAACAGTGCTAGGGATTTAGTTCACGAGACACTGTGCACTCACGCTCGTTGTAACAACTGTCAGAGGGCACTGTATGCCTTCCGACTCCTCTGTTGCGTTTGAGCCACAGGAAGTAAATGCATTCGTTTGATTAAGCTCCGTGAACGTGCAACGACGATGGCGAAGCGCTGCCCTGTTCGCTCGAAAGCTCTCGACTGTACGGCCTTCCAACGGCCCCAGGCTACGCAGTTGCAAACAGCCTTACATTCCATGCTGGTGTGCCCCCAGGTAGGAATTTGGGCTCTTCTGTGAGACACCAGTGTGCGTCCCAAATGAAACCGGCGGGCTCCCCCAGGACGTCTGCGTACGGCAGTCGGTTGCCAGCTGTTTACTTCCAGCCGGAGAAGGAAAAAGAGGACGGCTTTCCCAGGGACAATTCTGGGCCCTTGGGACCATCCAGAACCACCAAAGCCTCAACTTTGCACGGCCTGGGGAACGCTCTTCCTCACGTCCAGCAATCCCCACGTCGAAACCTTTCTCAGCGGAGGCAGGCACTCTCTCCCTTGTACTAGATAGCTCGGCAGAGCCTTCCGAGAAACATGCTGCGTCATTCAGCTTGAACGTGGGACGCCGAGGGGAGAGTACGCTTTCTCCCCGTTTGGAGGCGCCTTGCGCTTGGCTTCAAAGCTGCCTGAACAGCACTAGCGGCCCGGCGTCTCTGCACGGCAGGATTGTCGTCGTGGGCCGAGGCTGCGTGTTCTCGCAAAGCGAAAACCGTGCGGGCAATCCCTTTCTAGGAACTCCTCCCACGGCACCCCAGGTTCAGCTCCGGCCGAACGAAAGGTGACCTCAGGCCTCAAGGTAAGTTCCAGTGTTTCACGCCGGGGGAGTTGGGTGTGCGGTGGTTTCCATGAGGCCATACTCCACCACGGAGTGCCTCAACCCCGCGACGCTCCTGGGGGCACACAGGATAGGAGCTCGTTCGCCAATTTCGCAGGATGACTTCTCTCCGTGCCGGAACGGCGGCTCCTGGCTTCTGAGGGACCTTAGCCTAAACAGGCCCCTGGAGAAAGCGCTTCACATTCATAGCAAGGGCAACGTACCGCTCTCCGGCTTGCCCGGGTTGAGCGCCCCAGTCGTCAAAGAGCCTCGCGAAGGCAGTGCTGCGCAGGCTCCCTCTGCCAGTCGCACGGCCTCCTTGACTGAAAGACAACTGCAGTGCCAAAAGGCACCGTGCTGACGACTGGCTCCAGGAGGGGACTCGGGACAGCACTCTCACAGAAGCGAAAGCTAGGCTGTGGGCCCAGCCTGAGGACCAGCACGTTGTCCACACTTAACACAGCTAAGGCATGAGCCAGACGACAGCCTTGGTCACTGAGGCCTACCTAAGGTACTGCCATACTTACCCACTAGATCCCACGCAGAGGTCCCTGTGCCCAAAAGGGCCTCCATGGAAGGGCCCTGTTCCTCCCGTGGGTTTCCTTGAGGTAATCAGAAACCACTGAGGATAACTACGTGAGCTCCGCTTTGAAACTGGGCGACCCTGGGCAAACCTTATTCCCCTCCGTGGTAGACGAGACAGTGGCGGGTCCTAAGCTGCCTGAAGCACACTCCTCGCGCCCACCTTCTCTTTGCTGCCGGAAAGGCCTCACATAAGAGGCCTGAGTTTACTCGTGACGGAAGCCGTCTGAGTGTACTCGTGTGAGGCCTGCCGCTCTCAGTTCCTTGCTGGGAGCTTCAGCAAGAGCACTCCGGAGCTCGCCGACCAAAGAATTGTGAGCCCCCCCCCCACCCACCCCCCCACCCCCCCGCCCCCAGGCCTCAAGTAAAAGTCCAGATGTCCCCCGTCAGTAACACCTCGGAGTGCCATAGGAGCGAAGAAGCATGCGTTAACGGAATGCTTCAACAGTGCTAGGGATTTAGTTCACGAGACACTGTGCACTCAACGCTCGTTGTAACAACTGTCAGAGGGCACTGTATGCCTTCCGACTCCTCTGTTGCGTTTGAGCCACAGGAAGTAAATGCATTCGTTTGATTAAGCTCCGTGAACGTGCAACGACGATGGCGAAGCGCTGCCCTGTTCGCTCGAAAGCTCTCGACTGTACGGCCTTCCAACGGCCTCAGGCTACGCAGTTGCAAACAGCCTTACATTCCATGCTGGTGTGCCCCCAGGTAGGAATTTGGGCTCTTCTGTGAGACACCAGTGTGCGTCCCAAATGAAACCGGCGGGCTCCCCCAGGACGTCTGCGTACGGCAGTCGGTTGCCAGCTGTTTACTTCCAGCCGGAGAAGGAAAAAGAGGACGGCTTTCCCAGGGACAATTCTGGGCCCTTGGGACCATCCAGAACCACCAAAGCCTCAACTTTGCACGGCCTGGGGAACGCTCTTCCTCACGTCCAGCAATCCCCACGTCGAAACCTTTCTCAGCGGAGGCAGGCACTCTCTCCCTTGTACTAGATAGCTCGGCAGAGCCTTCCGAGAAACATGCTGCGTCATTCAGCTTGAACGTGGGACGCCGAGGGGAGAGTACGCTTTCTCCCCGTTTGGAGGCGCCTTGCGCTTGGCTTCAAAGCTGCCTGAACAGCACTAGCGGCCCGGCGTCTCTGCACGGCAGGATTGTCGTCGTGGGCCGAGGCTGCGTGTTCTCGCAAAGCGAAAACCGTGCGGGCAATCCCTTTCTAGGAACTCCTCCCACGGCACCCCAGGTTCAGCTCCGGCCGAACGAAAGGTGACCTCAGGCCTCAAGGTAAGTTCCAGTGTTTCACGCCGGGGGAGTTGGGTGTGCGGTGGTTTCCATGAGGCCATACTCCACCACGGAGTGCCTCAACCCCGCGACGCTCCTGGGGGCACACAGGATAGGAGCTCGTTCGCCAATTTCGCAGGATGACTTCTCTCCGTGCCGGAACGGCGGCTCCTGGCTTCTGAGGGACCTTAGCCTAAACAGGCCCCTGGAGAAAGCGCTTCACATTCATAGCAAGGGCAACGTACCGCTCTCCGGCTTGCCCGGGTTGAGCGCCCCAGTCGTCAAAGAGCCTCGCGAAGGCAGTGCTGCGCAGGCTCCCTCTGCCAGTCGCACGGCCTCCTTGACTGAAAGACAACTGCAGTGCCAAAAGGCACCGTGCTGACGACTGGCTCCAGGAGGGGACTCGGGACAGCACTCTCACAGAAGCGAAAGCTAGGCTGTGGGCCCAGCCTGAGGACCAGCACGTTGTCCACACTTAACACAGCTAAGGCATGAGCCAGACGACAGCCTTGGTCACTGAGGCCTACCTAAGGTACTGCCATACTTACCCACTAGATCCCACGCAGAGGTCCCTGTGCCCAAAAGGGCCTCCATGGAAGGGCCCTGTTCCTCCCGTGGGTTTCCTTGAGGTAATCAGAAACCACTGAGGATAACTACGTGAGCTCCGCTTTGAAACTGGGCGACCCTGGGCAAACCTTATTCCCCTCCGTGGTAGACGAGACAGTGGCGGGTCCTAAGCTGCCTGAAGCACACTCCTCGCGCCCACCTTCTCTTTGCTGCCGGAAAGGCCTCACATAAGAGGCCTGAGTTTACTCGTGACGGAAGCCGTCTGAGTGTACTCGTGTGAGGCCTGCCGCTCTCAGTTCCTTGCTGGGAGCTTCAGCAAGAGCACTCCGGAGCTCGCCGACCAAAGAATTGTGAGCCCCCCCCCCACCCACCCCCCCACCCCCCCGCCCCCAGGCCTCAAGTAAAAGTCCAGATGTCCCCCGTCAGTAACACCTCGGAGTGCCATAGGAGCGAAGAAGCATGCGTTAACGGAATGCTTCAACAGTGCTAGGGATTTAGTTCACGAGACACTGTGCACTCACGCTCGTTGTAACAACTGTCAGAGGGCACTGTATGCCTTCCGACTCCTCTGTTGCGTTTGAGCCACAGGAAGTAAATGCATTCGTTTGATTAAGCTCCGTGAACGTGCAACGACGATGGCGAAGCGCTGCCCTGTTCGCTCGAAAGCTCTCGACTGTACGGCCTTCCAACGGCCTCAGGCTACGCAGTTGCAAACAGCCTTACATTCCATGCTGGTGTGCCCCCAGGTAGGAATTTGGGCTCTTCTGTGAGACACCAGTGTGCGTCCCAAATGAAACCGGCGGGCTCCCCCAGGACGTCTGCGTACGGCAGTCGGTTGCCAGCTGTTTACTTCCAGCCGGAGAAGGAAAAAGAGGACGGCTTTCCCAGGGACAATTCTGGGCCCTTGGGACCATCCAGAACCACCAAAGCCTCAACTTTGCACGGCCTGGGGAACGCTCTTCCTCACGTCCAGCAATCCCCACGTCGAAACCTTTCTCAGCGGAGGCAGGCACTCTCTCCCTTGTACTAGATAGCTCGGCAGAGCCTTCCGAGAAACATGCTGCGTCATTCAGCTTGAACGTGGGACGCCGAGGGGAGAGTACGCTTTCTCCCCGTTTGGAGGCGCCTTGCGCTTGGCTTCAAAGCTGCCTGAACAGCACTAGCGGCCCGGCGTCTCTGCACGGCAGGATTGTCGTCGTGGGCCGAGGCTGCGTGTTCTCGCAAAGCGAAAACCGTGCGGGCAATCCCTTTCTAGGAACTCCTCCCACGGCACCCCAGGTTCAGCTCCGGCCGAACGAAAGGTGACCTCAGGCCTCAAGGTAAGTTCCAGTGTTTCACGCCGGGGGAGTTGGGTGTGCGGTGGTTTCCATGAGGCCATACTCCACCACGGAGTGCCTCAACCCCGCGACGCTCCTGGGGGCACACAGGATAGGAGCTCGTTCGCCAATTTCGCAGGATGACTTCTCTCCGTGCCGGAACGGCGGCTCCTGGCTTCTGAGGGACCTTAGCCTAAACAGGCCCCTGGAGAAAGCGCTTCACATTCATAGCAAGGGCAACGTACCGCTCTCCGGCTTGCCCGGGTTGAGCGCCCCAGTCGTCAAAGAGCCTCGCGAAGGCAGTGCTGCGCAGGCTCCCTCTGCCAGTCGCACGGCCTCCTTGACTGAAAGACAACTGCAGTGCCAAAAGGCACCGTGCTGACGACTGGCTCCAGGAGGGGACTCGGGACAGCACTCTCACAGAAGCGAAAGCTAGGCTGTGGGCCCAGCCTGAGGACCAGCACGTTGTCCACACTTAACACAGCTAAGGCATGAGCCAGACGACAGCCTTGGTCACTGAGGCCTACCTAAGGTACTGCCATACTTACCCACTAGATCCCACGCAGAGGTCCCTGTGCCCAAAAGGGCCTCCATGGAAGGGCCCTGTTCCTCCCGTGGGTTTCCTTGAGGTAATCAGAAACCACTGAGGATAACTACGTGAGCTCCGCTTTGAAACTGGGCGACCCTGGGCAAACCTTATTCCCCTCCGTGGTAGACGAGACAGTGGCGGGTCCTAAGCTGCCTGAAGCACACTCCTCGCGCCCACCTTCTCTTTGCTGCCGGAAAGGCCTCACATAAGAGGCCTGAGTTTACTCGTGACGGAAGCCGTCTGAGTGTACTCGTGTGAGGCCTGCCGCTCTCAGTTCCTTGCTGGGAGCTTCAGCAAGAGCACTCCGGAGCTCGCCGACCAAAGAATTGTGAGCCCCCCCCCCCCACCCCCCCACCCCCCCGCCCCCAGGCCTCAAGTAAAAGTCCAGATGTCCCCCGTCAGTAACACCTCGGAGTGCCATAGGAGCGAAGAAGCATGCGTTAACGGAATGCTTCAACAGTGCTAGGGATTTAGTTCACGAGACACTGTGCACTCACGCTCGTTGTAACAACTGTCAGAGGGCACTGTATGCCTTCCGACTCCTCTGTTGCGTTTGAGCCACAGGAAGTAAATGCATTCGTTTGATTAAGCTCCGTGAACGTGCAACGACGATGGCGAAGCGCTGCCCTGTTCGCTCGAAAGCTCTCGACTGTACGGCCTTCCAACGGCCTCAGGCTACGCAGTTGCAAACAGCCTTACATTCCATGCTGGTGTGCCCCCAGGTAGGAATTTGGGCTCTTCTGTGAGACACCAGTGTGCGTCCCAAATGAAACCGGCGGGCTCCCCCAGGACGTCTGCGTACGGCAGTCGGTTGCCAGCTGTTTACTTCCAGCCGGAGAAGGAAAAAGAGGACGGCTTTCCCAGGGACAATTCTGGGCCCTTGGGACCATCCAGAACCACCAAAGCCTCAACTTTGCACGGCCTGGGGAACGCTCTTCCTCACGTCCAGCAATCCCCACGTCGAAACCTTTCTCAGCGGAGGCAGGCACTCTCTCCCTTGTACTAGATAGCTCGGCAGAGCCTTCCGAGAAACATGCTGCGTCATTCAGCTTGAACGTGGGACGCCGAGGGGAGAGTACGCTTTCTCCCCGTTTGGAGGCGCCTTGCGCTTGGCTTCAAAGCTGCCTGAACAGCACTAGCGGCCCGGCGTCTCTGCACGGCAGGATTGTCGTCGTGGGCCGAGGCTGCGTGTTCTCGCAAAGCGAAAACCGTGCGGGCAATCCCTTTCTAGGAACTCCTCCCACGGCACCCCAGGTTCAGCTCCGGCCGAACGAAAGGTGACCTCAGGCCTCAAGGTAAGTTCCAGTGTTTCACGCCGGGGGAGTTGGGTGTGCGGTGGTTTCCATGAGGCCATACTCCACCACGGAGTGCCTCAACCCCGCGACGCTCCTGGGGGCACACAGGATAGGAGCTCGTTCGCCAATTTCGCAGGATGACTTCTCTCCGTGCCGGAACGGCGGCTCCTGGCTTCTGAGGGACCTTAGCCTAAACAGGGCCCTGGAGAAAGCGCTTCACATTCATAGCAAGGGCAACGTACCGCTCTCCGGCTTGCCCGGGTTGAGCGCCCCAGTCGTCAAAGAGCCTCGCGAAGGCAGTGCTGCGCAGGCTCCCTCTGCCAGTCGCACGGCCTCCTTGACTGAAAGACAACTGCAGTGCCAAAAGGCACCGTGCTGACGACTGGCTCCAGGAGGGGACTCGGGACAGCACTCTCACAGAAGCGAAAGCTAGGCTGTGGGCCCAGCCTGAGGACCAGCACGTTGTCCACACTTAACACAGCTAAGGCATGAGCCAGACGACAGCCTTGGTCACTGAGGCCTACCTAAGGTACTGCCATACTTACCCACTAGATCCCACGCAGAGGTCCCTGTGCCCAAAAGGGCCTCCATGGAAGGGCCCTGTTCCTCCCGTGGGTTTCCTTGAGGTAATCAGAAACCACTGAGGATAACTACGTGAGCTCCGCTTTGAAACTGGGCGACCCTGGGCAAACCTTATTCCCCTCCGTGGTAGACGAGACAGTGGCGGGTCCTAAGCTGCCTGAAGCACACTCCTCGCGCCCACCTTCTCTTTGCTGCCGGAAAGGCCTCACAAAAGAGGCCTGAGTTTACTCGTGACGGAAGCCGTCTGAGTGAACTCGTGTGAGGCCTGCCGCTCTCAGTTCCTTGCTGGGAGCTTCAGCAAGAGCACTCCGGAGCTCGCCGACCAAAGAATTGTGAGCCCCCCCCCCCCCACCCCCCCACCCCCCCGCCCCCAGGCCTCAAGTAAAAGTCCAGATGTCCCCCGTCAGTAACACCTCGGAGTGCCATAGGAGCGAAGAAGCATGCGTTAACGGAATGCTTCAACAGTGCTAGGGATTTAGTTCACGAGACACTGTGCACTCACGCTCGTTGTAACAACTGTCAGAGGGCACTGTATGCCTTCCGACTCCTCTGTTGCGTTTGAGCCACAGGAAGTAAATGCATTCGTTTGATTAAGCTCCGTGAACGTGCAACGACGATGGCGAAGCGCTGCCCTGTTCGCTCGAAAGCTCTCGACTGTACGGCCTTCCAACGGCCTCAGGCTACGCAGTTGCAAACAGCCTTACATTCCATGCTGGTGTGCCCCCAGGTAGGAATTTGGGCTCTTCTGTGAGACACCAGTGTGCGTCCCAAATGAAACCGGCGGGCTCCCCCAGGACGTCTGCGTACGGCAGTCGGTTGCCAGCTGTTTACTTCCAGCCGGAGAAGGAAAAAGAGGACGGCTTTCCCAGGGACAATTCTGGGCCCTTGGGACCATCCAGAACCACCAAAGCCTCAACTTTGCACGGCCTGGGGAACGCTCTTCCTCACGTCCAGCAATCCCCACGTCGAAACCTTTCTCAGCGGAGGCAGGCACTCTCTCCCTTGTACTAGATAGCTCGGCAGAGCCTTCCGAGAAACATGCTGCGTCATTCAGCTTGAACGTGGGACGCCGAGGGGAGAGTACGCTTTCTCCCCGTTTGGAGGCGCCTTGCGCTTGGCTTCAAAGCTGCCTGAACAGCACTAGCGGCCCGGCGTCTCTGCACGGCAGGATTGTCGTCGTGGGCCGAGGCTGCGTGTTCTCGCAAAGCGAAAACCGTGCGGGCAATCCCTTTCTAGGAACTCCTCCCACGGCACCCCAGGTTCAGCTCCGGCCGAACGAAAGGTGACCTCAGGCCTCAAGGTAAGTTCCAGTGTTTCACGCCGGGGGAGTTGGGTGTGCGGTGGTTTCCATGAGGCCATACTCCACCACGGAGTGCCTCAACCCCGCGACGCTCCTGGGGGCACACAGGATAGGAGCTCGTTCGCCAATTTCGCAGGATGACTTCTCTCCGTGCCGGAACGGCGGCTCCTGGCTTCTGAGGGACCTTAGCCTAAACAGGCCCCTGGAGAAAGCGCTTCACATTCATAGCAAGGGCAACGTACCGCTCTCCGGCTTGCCCGGGTTGAGCGCCCCAGTCGTCAAAGAGCCTCGCGAAGGCAGTGCTGCGCAGGCTCCCTCTGCCAGTCGCACGGCCTCCTTGACTGAAAGACAACTGCAGTGCCAAAAGGCACCGTGCTGACGACTGGCTCCAGGAGGGGACTCGGGACAGCACTCTCACAGAAGCGAAAGCTAGGCTGTGGGCCCAGCCTGAGGACCAGCACGTTGTCCACACTTAACACAGCTAAGGCATGAGCCAGACGACAGCCTTGGTCACTGAGGCCTACCTAAGGTACTGCCATACTTACCCACTAGATCCCACGCAGAGGTCCCTGTGCCCAAAAGGGCCTCCATGGAAGGGCCCTGTTCCTCCCGTGGGTTTCCTTGAGGTAATCAGAAACCACTGAGGATAACTACGTGAGCTCCGCTTTGAAACTGGGCGACCCTGGGCAAACCTTATTCCCCTCCGTGGTAGACGAGACAGTGGCGGGTCCTAAGCTGCCTGAAGCACACTCCTCGCGCCCACCTTCTCTTTGCTGCCGGAAAGGCCTCACAAAAGAGGCCTGAGTTTACTCGTGACGGAAGCCGTCTGAGTGTACTCGTGTGAGGCCTGCCGCTCTCAGTTCCTTGCTGGGAGCTTCAGCAAGAGCACTCCGGAGCTCGCCGACCAAAGAATTGTGAGACCCCCCCACCCACCCCCCCACCCCCCCGCCCCCAGGCCTCAAGTAAAAGTCCAGATGTCCCCCGTCAGTAACACCTCGGAGTGCCATAGGAGCGAAGAAGCATGCGTTAACGGAATGCTTCAACAGTGCTAGGGATTTAGTTCACGAGACACTGTGCACTCACGTTCGTTGTAACAACTGTCAGAGGGCACTGTATGCCTTCCGACTCCTCTGTTGCGTTTGAGCCACAGGAAGTAAATGCATTCGTTTGATTAAGCTCCGTGAACGTGCAACGACGATGGCGAAGCGCTGCCCTGTTCGCTCGAAAGCTCTCGACTGTACGGCCTTCCAACGGCCTCAGGCTACGCAGTTGCAAACAGCCTTACATTCCATGCTGGTGTGCCCCCAGGTAGGAATTTGGGCTCTTCTGTGAGACACCAGTGTGCGTCCCAAATGAAACCGGCGGGCTCCCCCAGGACGTCTGCGTACGGCAGTCGGTTGCCAGCTGTTTACTTCCAGCCGGAGAAGGAAAAAGAGGACGGCTTTCCCAGGGACAATTCTGGGCCCTTGGGACCATCCAGAACCACCAAAGCCTCAACTTTGCACGGCCTGGGGAACGCTCTTCCTCACGTCCAGCAATCCCCACGTCGAAACCTTTCTCAGCGGAGGCAGGCACTCTCTCCCTTGTACTAGATAGCTCGGCAGAGCCTTCCGAGAAACATGCTGCGTCATTCAGCTTGAACGTGGGACGCCGAGGGGAGAGTACGCTTTCTCCCCGTTTGGAGGCGCCTTGCGCTTGGCTTCAAAGCTGCCTGAACAGCACTAGCGGCCCGGCGTCTCTGCACGGCAGGATTGTCGTCGTGGGCCGAGGCTGCGTGTTCTCGCAAAGCGAAAACCGTGCGGGCAATCCCTTTCTAGGAACTCCTCCCACGGCACCCCAGGTTCAGCTCCGGCCGAACGAAAGGTGACCTCAGGCCTCAAGGTAAGTTCCAGTGTTTCACGCCGGGGGAGTTGGGTGTGCGGTGGTTTCCATGAGGCCATACTCCACCACGGAGTGCCTCAACCCCGCGACGCTCCTGGGGGCACACAGGGTAGGAGCTCGTTCGCCAATTTCGCAGGATGACTTCTCTCCGTGCCGGAACGGCGGCTCCTGGCTTCTGAGGGACCTTAGCCTAAACAGGGCCCTGGAGAAAGCTCTTCACATTCATAGCAAGGGCAACGTACCGCTCTCCGGCTTGCCCGGGTTGAGCGCCCCAGTCGTCAAAGAGCCTCGCGAAGGCAGTGCTGCGCAGGCTCCCTCTGCCAGTCGCACGGCCTCCTTGACTGAAAGACAACTGCAGTGCCAAAAGGCACCGTGCTGACGACTGGCTCCAGGAGGGGACTCGGGACAGCACTCTCACAGAAGCGAAAGCTAGGCTGTGGGCCCAGCCTGAGGACCAGCACGTTGTCCACACTTAACACAGCTAAGGCATGAGCCAGACGACAGCCTTGGTCACTGAGGCCTACCTAAGGTACTGCCATACTTACCCACTAGATCCCACGCAGAGGTCCCTGTGCCCAAAAGGGCCTCCATGGAAGGGCCCTGTTCCTCCCGTGGGTTTCCTTGAGGTAATCAGAAACCACTGAGGATAACTACGTGAGCTCCGCTTTGAAACTGGGCGACCCTGGGCAAACCTTATTCCCCTCCGTGGTAGACGAGACAGTGGCGGGTCCTAAGCTGCCTGAAGCACACTCCTCGCGCCCACCTTCTCTTTGCTGCCGGAAAGGCCTCACATAAGAGGCCTGAGTTTACTCGTGACGGAAGCCGTCTGAGTGTACTCGTGTGAGGCCTGCCGCTCTCAGTTCCTTGCTGGGAGCTTCAGCAAGAGCACTCCGGAGCTCGCCGACCAAAGAATTGTGAGCCCCCCCCCACCCACCCCCCCACCCCCCCGCCCCCAGGCCTCAAGTAAAAGTCCAGATGTCCCCCGTCAGTAACACCTCGGAGTGCCATAGGAGCGAAGAAGCATGCGTTAACGGAATGCTTCAACAGTGCTAGGGATTTAGTTCACGAGACACTGTGCACTCAACGCTCGTTGTAACAACTGTCAGAGGGCACTGTATGCCTTCCGACTCCTCTGTTGCGTTTGAGCCACAGGAAGTAAATGCATTCGTTTGATTAAGCTCCGTGAACGTGCAACGACGATGGCGAAGCGCTGCCCTGTTCGCTCGAAAGCTCTCGACTGTACGGCCTTCCAACGGCCTCAGGCTACGCAGTTGCAAACAGCCTTACATTCCATGCTGGTGTGCCCCCAGGTAGGAATTTGGGCTCTTCTGTGAGACACCAGTGTGCGTCCCAAATGAAACCGGCGGGCTCCCCCAGGACGTCTGCGTACGGCAGTCGGTTGCCAGCTGTTTACTTCCAGCCGGAGAAGGAAAAAGAGGACGGCTTTCCCAGGGACAATTCTGGGCCCTTGGGACCATCCAGAACCACCAAAGCCTCAACTTTGCACGGCCTGGGGAACGCTCTTCCTCACGTCCAGCAATCCCCACGTCGAAACCTTTCTCAGCGGAGGCAGGCACTCTCTCCCTTGTACTAGATAGCTCGGCAGAGCCTTCCGAGAAACATGCTGCGTCATTCAGCTTGAACGTGGGACGCCGAGGGGAGAGTACGCTTTCTCCCCGTTTGGAGGCGCCTTGCGCTTGGCTTCAAAGCTGCCTGAACAGCACTAGCGGCCCGGCGTCTCTGCACGGCAGGATTGTCGTCGTGGGCCGAGGCTGCGTGTTCTCGCAAAGCGAAAACCGTGCGGGCAATCCCTTTCTAGGAACTCCTCCCACGGCACCCCAGGTTCAGCTCCGGCCGAACGAAAGGTGACCTCAGGCCTCAAGGTAAGTTCCAGTGTTTCACGCCGGGGGAGTTGGGTGTGCGGTGGTTTCCATGAGGCCATACTCCACCACGGAGTGCCTCAACCCCGCGACGCTCCTGGGGGCACACAGGATAGGAGCTCGTTCGCCAATTTCGCAGGATGACTTCTCTCCGTGCCGGAACGGCGGCTCCTGGCTTCTGAGGGACCTTAGCCTAAACAGGCCCCTGGAGAAAGCGCTTCACATTCATAGCAAGGGCAACGTACCGCTCTCCGGCTTGCCCGGGTTGAGCGCCCCAGTCGTCAAAGAGCCTCGCGAAGGCAGTGCTGCGCAGGCTCCCTCTGCCAGTCGCACGGCCTCCTTGACTGAAAGACAACTGCAGTGCCAAAAGGCACCGTGCTGACGACTGGCTCCAGGAGGGGACTCGGGACAGCACTCTCACAGAAGCGAAAGCTAGGCTGTGGGCCCAGCCTGAGGACCAGCACGTTGTCCACACTTAACACAGCTAAGGCATGAGCCAGACGACAGCCTTGGTCACTGAGGCCTACCTAAGGTACTGCCATACTTACCCACTAGATCCCACGCAGAGGTCCCTGTGCCCAAAAGGGCCTCCATGGAAGGGCCCTGTTCCTCCCGTGGGTTTCCTTGAGGTAATCAGAAACCACTGAGGATAACTACGTGAGCTCCGCTTTGAAACTGGGCGACCCTGGGCAAACCTTATTCCCCTCCGTGGTAGACGAGACAGTGGTGGGTCCTAAGCTGCCTGAAGCACACTCCTCGCGCCCACCTTCTCTTTGCTGCCGGAAAGGCCTCACAAAAGAGGCCTGAGTTTACACGTGACGGAAGCCGTCTGAGTGTACTCGTGTGAGGCCTGCCGCTCTCAGTTCCTTGCTGGGAGCTTCAGCAAGAGCACTCCGGAGCTCGCCGACCAAAGAATTGTGAGCCCCCCCCCCACCCACCCCCCCACCCCCCCGCCCCCAGGCCTCAAGTAAAAGTCCAGATGTCCCCCGTCAGTAACACCTCGGAGTGCCATAGGAGCGAAGAAGCATGCGTTAACGGAATGCTTCAACAGTGCTAGGGATTTAGTTCACGAGACACTGTGCACTCACGCTCGTTGTAACAATTGTCAGAGGGCACTGTATGCCTTCCGACTCCTCTGTTGCGTTTGAGCCACAGGAAGTAAATGCATTCGTTTGATTAAGCTCCGTGAACGTGCAACGACGATGGCGAAGCGCTGCCCTGTTCGCTCGAAAGCTCTCGACTGTACGGCCTTCCAACGGCCTCAGGCTACGCAGTTGCAAACAGCCTTACATTCCATGCTGGTGTGCCCCCAGGTAGGAATTTGGGCTCTTCTGTGAGACACCAGTGTGCGTCCCAAATGAAACCGGCGGGCTCCCCCAGGACGTCTGCGTACGGCAGTCGGTTGCCAGCTGTTTACTTCCAGCCGGAGAAGGAAAAAGAGGACGGCTTTCCCAGGGACAATTCTGGGCCCTTGGGACCATCCAGAACCACCAAAGCCTCAACTTTGCACGGCCTGGGGAACGCTCTTCCTCACGTCCAGCAATCCCCACGTCGAAACCTTTCTCAGCGGAGGCAGGCACTCTCTCCCTTGTACTAGATAGCTCGGCAGAGCCTTCCGAGAAACATGCTGCGTCATTCAGCTTGAACGTGGGACGCCGAGGGGAGAGTACGCTTTCTCCCCGTTTGGAGGCGCCTTGCGCTTGGCTTCAAAGCTGCCTGAACAGCACTAGCGGCCCGGCGTCTCTGCACGGCAGGATTGTCGTCGTGGGCCGAGGCTGCGTGTTCTCGCAAAGCGAAAACCGTGCGGGCAATCCCTTTCTAGGAACTCCTCCCACGGCACCCCAGGTTCAGCTCCGGCCGAACGAAAGGTGACCTCAGGCCTCAAGGTAAGTTCCAGTGTTTCACGCCGGGGGAGTTGGGTGTGCGGTGGTTTCCATGAGGCCATACTCCACCACGGAGTGCCTCAACCCCGCGACGCTCCTGGGGGCACACAGGATAGGAGCTCGTTCGCCAATTTCGCAGGATGACTTCTCTCCGTGCCGGAACGGCGGCTCCTGGCTTCTGAGGGACCTTAGCCTAAACAGGCCCCTGGAGAAAGCGCTTCACATTCATAGCAAGGGCAACGTACCGCTCTCCGGCTTGCCCGGGTTGAGCGCCCCAGTCGTCAAAGAGCCTCGCGAAGGCAGTGCTGCGCAGGCTCCCTCTGCCAGTCGCACGGCCTCCTTGACTGAAAGACAACTGCAGTGCCAAAAGGCACCGTGCTGACGACTGGCTCCAGGAGGGGACTCGGGACAGCACTCTCACAGAAGCGAAAGCTAGGCTGTGGGCCCAGCCTGAGGACCAGCACGTTGTCCACACTTAACACAGCTAAGGCATGAGCCAGACGACAGCCTTGGTCACTGAGGCCTACCTAAGGTACTGCCATACTTACCCACTAGATCCCACGCAGAGGTCCCTGTGCCCAAAAGGGCCTCCATGGAAGGGCCCTGTTCCTCCCGTGGGTTTCCTTGAGGTAATCAGAAACCACTGAGGATAACTACGTGAGCTCCGCTTTGAAACTGGGCGACCCTGGGCAAACCTTATTCCCCTCCGTGGTAGACGAGACAGTGGCGGGTCCTAAGCTGCCTGAAGCACACTCCTCGCGCCCACCTTCTCTTTGCTGCCGGAAAGGCCTCACAAAAGAGGCCTGAGTTTACTCGTGACGGAAGCCGTCTGAGTGTACTCGTGTGAGGCCTGCCGCTCTCAGTTCCTTGCTGGGAGCTTCAGCAAGAGCACTCCGGAGCTCGCCGACCAAAGAATTGTGAGCCCCCCCCCCACCCACCCCCCCCACCCCCCCGCCCCCAGGCCTCAAGTAAAAGTCCAGATGTCCCCCGTCAGTAACACCTCGGAGTGCCATAGGAGCGAAGAAGCATGCGTTAACGGAATGCTTCAACAGTGCTAGGGATTTAGTTCACGAGACACTGTGCACTCAACGCTCGTTGTAACAACTGTCAGAGGGCACTGTATGCCTTCCGACTCCTCTGTTGCGTTTGAGCCACAGGAAGTAAATGCATTCGTTTGATTAAGCTCCGTGAACGTGCAACGACGATGGCGAAGCGCTGCCCTGTTCGCTCGAAAGCTCTCGACTGTACGGCCTTCCAACGGCCTCAGGCTACGCAGTTGCAAACAGCCTTACATTCCATGCTGGTGTGCCCCCAGGTAGGAATTTGGGCTCTTCTGTGAGACACCAGTGTGCGTCCCAAATGAAACCGGCGGGCTCCCCCAGGACGTCTGCGTACGGCAGTCGGTTGCCAGCTGTTTACTTCCAGCCGGAGAAGGAAAAAGAGGACGGCTTTCCCAGGGACAATTCTGGGCCCTTGGGACCATCCAGAACCACCAAAGCCTCAACTTTGCACGGCCTGGGGAACGCTCTTCCTCACGTCCAGCAATCCCCACGTCGAAACCTTTCTCAGCGGAGGCAGGCACTCTCTCCCTTGTACTAGATAGCTCGGCAGAGCCTTCCGAGAAACATGCTGCGTCATTCAGCTTGAACGTGGGACGCCGAGGGGAGAGTACGCTTTCTCCCCGTTTGGAGGCGCCTTGCGCTTGGCTTCAAAGCTGCCTGAACAGCACTAGCGGCCCGGCGTCTCTGCACGGCAGGATTGTCGTCGTGGGCCGAGGCTGCGTGTTCTCGCAAAGCGAAAACCGTGCGGGCAATCCCTTTCTAGGAACTCCTCCCACGGCACCCCAGGTTCAGCTCCGGCCGAACGAAAGGTGACCTCAGGCCTCAAGGTAAGTTCCAGTGTTTCACGCCGGGGGAGTTGGGTGTGCGGTGGTTTCCATGAGGCCATACTCCACCACGGAGTGCCTCAACCCCGCGACGCTCCTGGGGGCACACAGGATAGGAGCTCGTTCGCCAATTTCGCAGGATGACTTCTCTCCGTGCCGGAACGGCGGCTCCTGGCTTCTGAGGGACCTTAGCCTAAACAGGCCCCTGGAGAAAGCGCTTCACATTCATAGCAAGGGCAACGTACCGCTCTCCGGCTTGCCCGGGTTGAGCGCCCCAGTCGTCAAAGAGCCTCGCGAAGGCAGTGCTGCGCAGGCTCCCTCTGCCAGTCGCACGGCCTCCTTGACTGAAAGACAACTGCAGTGCCAAAAGGCACCGTGCTGACGACTGGCTCCAGGAGGGGACTCGGGACAGCACTCTCACAGAAGCGAAAGCTAGGCTGTGGGCCCAGCCTGAGGACCAGCACGTTGTCCACACTTAACACAGCTAAGGCATGAGCCAGACGACAGCCTTGGTCACTGAGGCCTACCTAAGGTACTGCCATACTTACCCACTAGATCCCACGCAGAGGTCCCTGTGCCCAAAAGGGCCTCCATGGAAGGGCCCTGTTCCTCCCGTGGGTTTCCTTGAGGTAATCAGAAACCACTGAGGATAACTACGTGAGCTCCGCTTTGAAACTGGGCGACCCTGGGCAAACCTTATTCCCCTCCGTGGTAGACGAGACAGTGGCGGGTCCTAAGCTGCCTGAAGCACACTCCTCGCGCCCACCTTCTCTTTGCTGCCGGAAAGGCCTCACAAAAGAGGCCTGAGTTTACACGTGACGGAAGCCGTCTGAGTGTACTCGTGTGAGGCCTGCCGCTCTCAGTTCCTTGCTGGGAGCTTCAGCAAGAGCACTCCGGAGCTCGCCGACCAAAGAATTGTGAGCCCCCCCCCCACCCACCCCCCCACCCCCCCGCCCCCAGGCCTCAAGTAAAAGTCCAGATGTCCCCCGTCAGTAACACCTCGGAGTGCCATAGGAGCGAAGAAGCATGCGTTAACGGAATGCTTCAACAGTGCTAGGGATTTAGTTCACGAGACACTGTGCACTCACGCTCGTTGTAACAACTGTCAGAGGGCACTGTATGCCTTCCGACTCCTCTGTTGCGTTTGAGCCACAGGAAGTAAATGCATTCGTTTGATTAAGCTCCGTGAACGTGCAACGACGATGGCGAAGCGCTGCCCTGTTCGCTCGAAAGCTCTCGACTGTACGGCCTTCCAACGGCCTCAGGCTACGCAGTTGCAAACAGCCTTACATTCCATGCTGGTGTGCCCCCAGGTAGGAATTTGGGCTCTTCTGTGAGACACCAGTGTGCGTCCCAAATGAAACCGGCGGGCTCCCCCAGGACGTCTGCGTACGGCAGTCGGTTGCCAGCTGTTTACTTCCAGCCGGAGAAGGAAAAAGAGGACGGCTTTCCCAGGGACAATTCTGGGCCCTTGGGACCATCCAGAACCACCAAAGCCTCAACTTTGCACGGCCTGGGGAACGCTCTTCCTCACGTCCAGCAATCCCCACGTCGAAACCTTTCTCAGCGGAGGCAGGCACTCTCTCCCTTGTACTAGATAGCTCGGCAGAGCCTTCCGAGAAACATGCTGCGTCATTCAGCTTGAACGTGGGACGCCGAGGGGAGAGTACGCTTTCTCCCCGTTTGGAGGCGCCTTGCGCTTGGCTTCAAAGCTGCCTGAACAGCACTAGCGGCCCGGCGTCTCTGCACGGCAGGATTGTCGTCGTGGGCCGAGGCTGCGTGTTCTCGCAAAGCGAAAACCGTGCGGGCAATCCCTTTCTAGGAACTCCTCCCACGGCACCCCAGGTTCAGCTCCGGCCGAACGAAAGGTGACCTCAGGCCTCAAGGTAAGTTCCAGTGTTTCACGCCGGGGGAGTTGGGTGTGCGGTGGTTTCCATGAGGCCATACTCCACCACGGAGTGCCTCAACCCCGCGACGCTCCTGGGGGCACACAGGGTAGGAGCTCGTTCGCCAATTTCGCAGGATGACTTCTCTCCGTGCCGGAACGGCGGCTCCTGGCTTCTGAGGGACCTTAGCCTAAACAGGGCCCTGGAGAAAGCTCTTCACATTCATAGCAAGGGCAACGTACCGCTCTCCGGCTTGCCCGGGTTGAGCGCCCCAGTCGTCAAAGAGCCTCGCGAAGGCAGTGCTGCGCAGGCTCCCTCTGCCAGTCGCACGGCCTCCTTGACTGAAAGACAACTGCAGTGCCAAAAGGCACCGTGCTGACGACTGGCTCCAGGAGGGGACTCGGGACAGCACTCTCACAGAAGCGAAAGCTAGGCTGTGGGCCCAGCCTGAGGACCAGCACGTTGTCCACACTTAACACAGCTAAGGCATGAGCCAGACGACAGCCTTGGTCACTGAGGCCTACCTAAGGTACTGCCATACTTACCCACTAGATCCCACGCAGAGGTCCCTGTGCCCAAAAGGGCCTCCATGGAAGGGCCCTGTTCCTCCCGTGGGTTTCCTTGAGGTAATCAGAAACCACTGAGGATAACTACGTGAGCTCCGCTTTGAAACTGGGCGACCCTGGGCAAACCTTATTCCCCTCCGTGGTAGACGAGACAGTGGCGGGTCCTAAGCTGCCTGAAGCACACTCCTCGCGCCCACCTTCTCTTTGCTGCCGGAAAGGCCTCACATAAGAGGCCTGAGTTTACTCGTGACGGAAGCCGTCTGAGTGTACTCGTGTGAGGCCTGCCGCTCTCAGTTCCTTGCTGGGAGCTTCAGCAAGAGCACTCCGGAGCTCGCCGACCAAAGAATTGTGAGCCCCCCCCCACCCACCCCCCCACCCCCCCGCCCCCAGGCCTCAAGTAAAAGTCCAGATGTCCCCCGTCAGTAACACCTCGGAGTGCCATAGGAGCGAAGAAGCATGCGTTAACGGAATGCTTCAACAGTGCTAGGGATTTAGTTCACGAGACACTGTGCACTCAACGCTCGTTGTAACAACTGTCAGAGGGCACTGTATGCCTTCCGACTCCTCTGTTGCGTTTGAGCCACAGGAAGTAAATGCATTCGTTTGATTAAGCTCCGTGAACGTGCAACGACGATGGCGAAGCGCTGCCCTGTTCGCTCGAAAGCTCTCGACTGTACGGCCTTCCAACGGCCTCAGGCTACGCAGTTGCAAACAGCCTTACATTCCATGCTGGTGTGCCCCCAGGTAGGAATTTGGGCTCTTCTGTGAGACACCAGTGTGCGTCCCAAATGAAACCGGCGGGCTCCCCCAGGACGTCTGCGTACGGCAGTCGGTTGCCAGCTGTTTACTTCCAGCCGGAGAAGGAAAAAGAGGACGGCTTTCCCAGGGACAATTCTGGGCCCTTGGGACCATCCAGAACCACCAAAGCCTCAACTTTGCACGGCCTGGGGAACGCTCTTCCTCACGTCCAGCAATCCCCACGTCGAAACCTTTCTCAGCGGAGGCAGGCACTCTCTCCCTTGTACTAGATAGCTCGGCAGAGCCTTCCGAGAAACATGCTGCGTCATTCAGCTTGAACGTGGGACGCCGAGGGGAGAGTACGCTTTCTCCCCGTTTGGAGGCGCCTTGCGCTTGGCTTCAAAGCTGCCTGAACAGCACTAGCGGCCCGGCGTCTCTGCACGGCAGGATTGTCGTCGTGGGCCGAGGCTGCGTGTTCTCGCAAAGCGAAAACCGTGCGGGCAATCCCTTTCTAGGAACTCCTCCCACGGCACCCCAGGTTCAGCTCCGGCCGAACGAAAGGTGACCTCAGGCCTCAAGGTAAGTTCCAGTGTTTCACGCCGGGGGAGTTGGGTGTGCGGTGGTTTCCATGAGGCCATACTCCACCACGGAGTGCCTCAACCCCGCGACGCTCCTGGGGGCACACAGGATAGGAGCTCGTTCGCCAATTTCGCAGGATGACTTCTCTCCGTGCCGGAACGGCGGCTCCTGGCTTCTGAGGGACCTTAGCCTAAACAGGCCCCTGGAGAAAGCGCTTCACATTCATAGCAAGGGCAACGTACCGCTCTCCGGCTTGCCCGGGTTGAGCGCCCCAGTCGTCAAAGAGCCTCGCGAAGGCAGTGCTGCGCAGGCTCCCTCTGCCAGTCGCACGGCCTCCTTGACTGAAAGACAACTGCAGTGCCAAAAGGCACCGTGCTGACGACTGGCTCCAGGAGGGGACTCGGGACAGCACTCTCACAGAAGCGAAAGCTAGGCTGTGGGCCCAGCCTGAGGACCAGCACGTTGTCCACACTTAACACAGCTAAGGCATGAGCCAGACGACAGCCTTGGTCACTGAGGCCTACCTAAGGTACTGCCATACTTACCCACTAGATCCCACGCAGAGGTCCCTGTGCCCAAAAGGGCCTCCATGGAAGGGCCCTGTTCCTCCCGTGGGTTTCCTTGAGGTAATCAGAAACCACTGAGGATAACTACGTGAGCTCCGCTTTGAAACTGGGCGACCCTGGGCAAACCTTATTCCCCTCCGTGGTAGACGAGACAGTGGCGGGTCCTAAGCTGCCTGAAGCACACTCCTCGCGCCCACCTTCTCTTTGCTGCCGGAAAGGCCTCACAAAAGAGGCCTGAGTTTACACGTGACGGAAGCCGTCTGAGTGTACTCGTGTGAGGCCTGCCGCTCTCAGTTCCTTGCTGGGAGCTTCAGCAAGAGCACTCCGGAGCTCGCCGACCAAAGAATTGTGAGCCCCCCCCCCACCCACCCCCCCACCCCCCCGCCCCCAGGCCTCAAGTAAAAGTCCAGATGTCCCCCGTCAGTAACACCTCGGAGTGCCATAGGAGCGAAGAAGCATGCGTTAACGGAATGCTTCAACAGTGCTAGGGATTTAGTTCACGAGACACTGTGCACTCACGCTCGTTGTAACAACTGTCAGAGGGCACTGTATGCCTTCCGACTCCTCTGTTGCGTTTGAGCCACAGGAAGTAAATGCATTCGTTTGATTAAGCTCCGTGAACGTGCAACGACGATGGCGAAGCGCTGCCCTGTTCGCTCGAAAGCTCTCGACTGTACGGCCTTCCAACGGCCTCAGGCTACGCAGTTGCAAACAGCCTTACATTCCATGCTGGTGTGCCCCCAGGTAGGAATTTGGGCTCTTCTGTGAGACACCAGTGTGCGTCCCAAATGAAACCGGCGGGCTCCCCCAGGACGTCTGCGTACGGCAGTCGGTTGCCAGCTGTTTACTTCCAGCCGGAGAAGGAAAAAGAGGACGGCTTTCCCAGGGACAATTCTGGGCCCTTGGGACCATCCAGAACCACCAAAGCCTCAACTTTGCACGGCCTGGGGAACGCTCTTCCTCACGTCCAGCAATCCCCACGTCGAAACCTTTCTCAGCGGAGGCAGGCACTCTCTCCCTTGTACTAGATAGCTCGGCAGAGCCTTCCGAGAAACATGCTGCGTCATTCAGCTTGAACGTGGGACGCCGAGGGGAGAGTACGCTTTCTCCCCGTTTGGAGGCGCCTTGCGCTTGGCTTCAAAGCTGCCTGAACAGCACTAGCGGCCCGGCGTCTCTGCACGGCAGGATTGTCGTCGTGGGCCGAGGCTGCGTGTTCTCGCAAAGCGAAAACCGTGCGGGCAATCCCTTTCTAGGAACTCCTCCCACGGCACCCCAGGTTCAGCTCCGGCCGAACGAAAGGTGACCTCAGGCCTCAAGGTAAGTTCCAGTGTTTCACGCCGGGGGAGTTGGGTGTGCGGTGGTTTCCATGAGGCCATACTCCACCACGGAGTGCCTCAACCCCGCGACGCTCCTGGGGGCACACAGGATAGGAGCTCGTTCGCCAATTTCGCAGGATGACTTCTCTCCGTGCCGGAACGGCGGCTCCTGGCTTCTGAGGGACCTTAGCCTAAACAGGCCCCTGGAGAAAGCGCTTCACATTCATAGCAAGGGCAACGTACCGCTCTCCGGCTTGCCCGGGTTGAGCGCCCCAGTCGTCAAAGAGCCTCGCGAAGGCAGTGCTGCGCAGGCTCCCTCTGCCAGTCGCACGGCCTCCTTGACTGAAAGACAACTGCAGTGCCAAAAGGCACCGTGCTGACGACTGGCTCCAGGAGGGGACTCGGGACAGCACTCTCACAGAAGCGAAAGCTAGGCTGTGGGCCCAGCCTGAGGACCAGCACGTTGTCCACACTTAACACAGCTAAGGCATGAGCCAGACGACAGCCTTGGTCACTGAGGCCTACCTAAGGTACTGCCATACTTACCCACTAGATCCCACGCAGAGGTCCCTGTGCCCAAAAGGGCCTCCATGGAAGGGCCCTGTTCCTCCCGTGGGTTTCCTTGAGGTAATCAGAAACCACTGAGGATAACTACGTGAGCTCCGCTTTGAAACTGGGCGACCCTGGGCAAACCTTATTCCCCTCCGTGGTAGACGAGACAGTGGCGGGTCCTAAGCTGCCTGAAGCACACTCCTCGCGCCCACCTTCTCTTTGCTGCCGGAAAGGCCTCACAAAAGAGGCCTGAGTTTACACGTGACGGAAGCCGTCTGAGTGTACTCGTGTGAGGCCTGCCGCTCTCAGTTCCTTGCTGGGAGCTTCAGCAAGAGCACTCCGGAGCTCGCCGACCAAAGAATTGTGAGCCCCCCCCCCACCCACCCCCCCACCCCCCCGCCCCCAGGCCTCAAGTAAAAGTCCAGATGTCCCCCGTCAGTAACACCTCGGAGTGCCATAGGAGCGAAGAAGCATGCGTTAACGGAATGCTTCAACAGTGCTAGGGATTTAGTTCACGAGACACTGTGCACTCACGCTCGTTGTAACAACTGTCAGAGGGCACTGTATGCCTTCCGACTCCTCTGTTGCGTTTGAGCCACAGGAAGTAAATGCATTCGTTTGATTAAGCTCCGTGAACGTGCAACGACGATGGCGAAGCGCTGCCCTGTTCGCTCGAAAGCTCTCGACTGTACGGCCTTCCAACGGCCTCAGGCTACGCAGTTGCAAACAGCCTTACATTCCATGCTGGTGTGCCCCCAGGTAGGAATTTGGGCTCTTCTGTGAGACACCAGTGTGCGTCCCAAATGAAACCGGCGGGCTCCCCCAGGACGTCTGCGTACGGCAGTCGGTTGCCAGCTGTTTACTTCCAGCCGGAGAAGGAAAAAGAGGACGGCTTTCCCAGGGACAATTCTGGGCCCTTGGGACCATCCAGAACCACCAAAGCCTCAACTTTGCACGGCCTGGGGAACGCTCTTCCTCACGTCCAGCAATCCCCACGTCGAAACCTTTCTCAGCGGAGGCAGGCACTCTCTCCCTTGTACTAGATAGCTCGGCAGAGCCTTCCGAGAAACATGCTGCGTCATTCAGCTTGAACGTGGGACGCCGAGGGGAGAGTACGCTTTCTCCCCGTTTGGAGGCGCCTTGCGCTTGGCTTCAAAGCTGCCTGAACAGCACTAGCGGCCCGGCGTCTCTGCACGGCAGGATTGTCGTCGTGGGCCGAGGCTGCGTGTTCTCGCAAAGCGAAAACCGTGCGGGCAATCCCTTTCTAGGAACTCCTCCCACGGCACCCCAGGTTCAGCTCCGGCCGAACGAAAGGTGACCTCAGGCCTCAAGGTAAGTTCCAGTGTTTCACGCCGGGGGAGTTGGGTGTGCGGTGGTTTCCATGAGGCCATACTCCACCACGGAGTGCCTCAACCCCGCGACGCTCCTGGGGGCACACAGGATAGGAGCTCGTTCGCCAATTTCGCAGGATGACTTCTCTCCGTGCCGGAACGGCGGCTCCTGGCTTCTGAGGGACCTTAGCCTAAACAGGCCCCTGGAGAAAGCGCTTCACATTCATAGCAAGGGCAACGTACCGCTCTCCGGCTTGCCCGGGTTGAGCGCCCCAGTCGTCAAAGAGCCTCGCGAAGGCAGTGCTGCGCAGGCTCCCTCTGCCAGTCGCACGGCCTCCTTGACTGAAAGACAACTGCAGTGCCAAAAGGCACCGTGCTGACGACTGGCTCCAGGAGGGGACTCGGGACAGCACTCTCACAGAAGCGAAAGCTAGGCTGTGGGCCCAGCCTGAGGACCAGCACGTTGTCCACACTTAACACAGCTAAGGCATGAGCCAGACGACAGCCTTGGTCACTGAGGCCTACCTAAGGTACTGCCATACTTACCCACTAGATCCCACGCAGAGGTCCCTGTGCCCAAAAGGGCCTCCATGGAAGGGCCCTGTTCCTCCCGTGGGTTTCCTTGAGGTAATCAGAAACCACTGAGGATAACTACGTGAGCTCCGCTTTGAAACTGGGCGACCCTGGGCAAACCTTATTCCCCTCCGTGGTAGACGAGACAGTGGCGGGTCCTAAGCTGCCTGAAGCACACTCCTCGCGCCCACCTTCTCTTTGCTGCCGGAAAGGCCTCACATAAGAGGCCTGAGTTTACTCGTGACGGAAGCCGTCTGAGTGTACTCGTGTGAGGCCTGCCGCTCTCAGTTCCTTGCTGGGAGCTTCAGCAAGAGCACTCCGGAGCTCGCCGACCAAAGAATTGTGAGCCCCCCCACCCCCCCGCCCCCAGGCCTCAAGTAAAAGTCCAGATGTCCCCCGTCAGTAACACCTCGGAGTGCCATAGGAGCGAAGAAGCATGCGTTAACGGAATGCTTCAACAGTGCTAGGGATTTAGTTCACGAGACACTGTGCACTCACGCTCGTTGTAACAACTGTCAGAGGGCACTGTATGCCTTCCGACTCCTCTGTTGCGTTTGAGCCACAGGAAGTAAATGCATTCGTTTGATTAAGCTCCGTGAACGTGCAACGACGATGGCGAAGCGCTGCCCTGTTCGCTCGAAAGCTCTCGACTGTACGGCCTTCCAACGGCCTCAGGCTACGCAGTTGCAAACAGCCTTACATTCCATGCTGGTGTGCCCCCAGGTAGGAATTTGGGCTCTTCTGTGAGACACCAGTGTGCGTCCCAAATGAAACCGGCGGGCTCCCCCAGGACGTCTGCGTACGGCAGTCGGTTGCCAGCTGTTTACTTCCAGCCGGAGAAGGAAAAAGAGGACGGCTTTCCCAGGGACAATTCTGGGCCCTTGGGACCATCCAGAACCACCAAAGCCTCAACTTTGCACGGCCTGGGGAACGCTCTTCCTCACGTCCAGCAATCCCCACGTCGAAACCTTTCTCAGCGGAGGCAGGCACTCTCTCCCTTGTACTAGATAGCTCGGCAGAGCCTTCCGAGAAACATGCTGCGTCATTCAGCTTGAACGTGGGACGCCGAGGGGAGAGTACGCTTTCTCCCCGTTTGGAGGCGCCTTGCGCTTGGCTTCAAAGCTGCCTGAACAGCACTAGCGGCCCGGCGTCTCTGCACGGCAGGATTGTCGTCGTGGGCCGAGGCTGCGTGTTCTCGCAAAGCGAAAACCGTGCGGGCAATCCCTTTCTAGGAACTCCTCCCACGGCACCCCAGGTTCAGCTCCGGCCGAACGAAAGGTGACCTCAGGCCTCAAGGTAAGTTCCAGTGTTTCACGCCGGGGGAGTTGGGTGTGCGGTGGTTTCCATGAGGCCATACTCCACCACGGAGTGCCTCAACCCCGCGACGCTCCTGGGGGCACACAGGATAGGAGCTCGTTCGCCAATTTCGCAGGATGACTTCTCTCCGTGCCGGAACGGCGGCTCCTGGCTTCTGAGGGACCTTAGCCTAAACAGGGCCCTGGAGAAAGCGCTTCACATTCATAGCAAGGGCAACGTACCGCTCTCCGGCTTGCCCGGGTTGAGCGCCCCAGTCGTCAAAGAGCCTCGCGAAGGCAGTGCTGCGCAGGCTCCCTCTGCCAGTCGCACGGCCTCCTTGACTGAAAGACAACTGCAGTGCCAAAAGGCACCGTGCTGACGACTGGCTCCAGGAGGGGACTCGGGACAGCACTCTCACAGAAGCGAAAGCTAGGCTGTGGGCCCAGCCTGAGGACCAGCACGTTGTCCACACTTAACACAGCTAAGGCATGAGCCAGACGACAGCCTTGGTCACTGAGGCCTACCTAAGGTACTGCCATACTTACCCACTAGATCCCACGCAGAGGTCCCTGTGCCCAAAAGGGCCTCCATGGAAGGGCCCTGTTCCTCCCGTGGGTTTCCTTGAGGTAATCAGAAACCACTGAGGATAACTACGTGAGCTCCGCTTTGAAACTGGGCGACCCTGGGCAAACCTTATTCCCCTCCGTGGTAGACGAGACAGTGGCGGGTCCTAAGCTGCCTGAAGCACACTCCTCGCGCCCACCTTCTCTTTGCTGCCGGAAAGGCCTCACATAAGAGGCCTGAGTTTACTCGTGACGGAAGCCGTCTGAGTGTACTCGTGTGAGGCCTGCCGCTCTCAGTTCCTTGCTGGGAGCTTCAGCAAGAGCACTCCGGAGCTCGCCGACCAAAGAATTGTGAGCCCCCCCCCCCACCCACCCCCCCACCCCCCCGCCCCCAGGCCTCAAGTAAAAGTCCAGATGTCCCCCGTCAGTAACACCTCGGAGTGCCATAGGAGCGAAGAAGCATGCGTTAACGGAATGCTTCAACAGTGCTAGGGATTTAGTTCACGAGACACTGTGCACTCACGCTCGTTGTAACAACTGTCAGAGGGCACTGTATGCCTTCCGACTCCTCTGTTGCGTTTGAGCCACAGGAAGTAAATGCATTCGTTTGATTAAGCTCCGTGAACGTGCAACGACGATGGCGAAGCGCTGCCCTGTTCGCTCGAAAGCTCTCGACTGTACGGCCTTCCAACGGCCTCAGGCTACGCAGTTGCAAACAGCCTTACATTCCATGCTGGTGTGCCCCCAGGTAGGAATTTGGGCTCTTCTGTGAGACACCAGTGTGCGTCCCAAATGAAACCGGCGGGCTCCCCCAGGACGTCTGCGTACGGCAGTCGGTTGCCAGCTGTTTACTTCCAGCCGGAGAAGGAAAAAGAGGACGGCTTTCCCAGGGACAATTCTGGGCCCTTGGGACCATCCAGAACCACCAAAGCCTCAACTTTGCACGGCCTGGGGAACGCTCTTCCTCACGTCCAGCAATCCCCACGTCGAAACCTTTCTCAGCGGAGGCAGGCACTCTCTCCCTTGTACTAGATAGCTCGGCAGAGCCTTCCGAGAAACATGCTGCGTCATTCAGCTTGAACGTGGGACGCCGAGGGGAGAGTACGCTTTCTCCCCGTTTGGAGGCGCCTTGCGCTTGGCTTCAAAGCTGCCTGAACAGCACTAGCGGCCCGGCGTCTCTGCACGGCAGGATTGTCGTCGTGGGCCGAGGCTGCGTGTTCTCGCAAAGCGAAAACCGTGCGGGCAATCCCTTTCTAGGAACTCCTCCCACGGCACCCCAGGTTCAGCTCCGGCCGAACGAAAGGTGACCTCAGGCCTCAAGGTAAGTTCCAGTGTTTCACGCCGGGGGAGTTGGGTGTGCGGTGGTTTCCATGAGGCCATACTCCACCACGGAGTGCCTCAACCCCGCGACGCTCCTGGGGGCACACAGGATAGGAGCTCGTTCGCCAATTTCGCAGGATGACTTCTCTCCGTGCCGGAACGGCGGCTCCTGGCTTCTGAGGGACCTTAGCCTAAACAGGGCCCTGGAGAAAGCGCTTCACATTCATAGCAAGGGCAACGTACCGCTCTCCGGCTTGCCCGGGTTGAGCGCCCCAGTCGTCAAAGAGCCTCGCGAAGGCAGTGCTGCGCAGGCTCCCTCTGCCAGTCGCACGGCCTCCTTGACTGAAAGACAACTGCAGTGCCAAAAGGCACCGTGCTGACGACTGGCTCCAGGAGGGGACTCGGGACAGCACTCTCACAGAAGCGAAAGCTAGGCTGTGGGCCCAGCCTGAGGACCAGCACGTTGTCCACACTTAACACAGCTAAGGCATGAGCCAGACGACAGCCTTGGTCACTGAGGCCTACCTAAGGTACTGCCATACTTACCCACTAGATCCCACGCAGAGGTCCCTGTGCCCAAAAGGGCCTCCATGGAAGGGCCCTGTTCCTCCCGTGGGTTTCCTTGAGGTAATCAGAAACCACTGAGGATAACTACGTGAGCTCCGCTTTGAAACTGGGCGACCCTGGGCAAACCTTATTCCCCTCCGTGGTAGACGAGACAGTGGCGGGTCCTAAGCTGCCTGAAGCACACTCCTCGCGCCCACCTTCTCTTTGCTGCCGGAAAGGCCTCACATAAGAGGCCTGAGTTTACTCGTGACGGAAGCCGTCTGAGTGTACTCGTGTGAGGCCTGCCGCTCTCAGTTCCTTGCTGGGAGCTTCAGCAAGAGCACTCCGGAGCTCGCCGACCAAAGAATTGTGAGCCCCCCCCCCCACCCACCCCCCCACCCCCCCGCCCCCAGGCCTCAAGTAAAAGTCCAGATGTCCCCCGTCAGTAACACCTCGGAGTGCCATAGGAGCGAAGAAGCATGCGTTAACGGAATGCTTCAACAGTGCTAGGGATTTAGTTCACGAGACACTGTGCACTCACGCTCGTTGTAACAACTGTCAGAGGGCACTGTATGCCTTCCGACTCCTCTGTTGCGTTTGAGCCACAGGAAGTAAATGCATTCGTTTGATTAAGCTCCGTGAACGTGCAACGACGATGGCGAAGCGCTGCCCTGTTCGCTCGAAAGCTCTCGACTGTACGGCCTTCCAACGGCCTCAGGCTACGCAGTTGCAAACAGCCTTACATTCCATGCTGGTGTGCCCCCAGGTAGGAATTTGGGCTCTTCTGTGAGACACCAGTGTGCGTCCCAAATGAAACCGGCGGGCTCCCCCAGGACGTCTGCGTACGGCAGTCGGTTGCCAGCTGTTTACTTCCAGCCGGAGAAGGAAAAAGAGGACGGCTTTCCCAGGGACAATTCTGGGCCCTTGGGACCATCCAGAACCACCAAAGCCTCAACTTTGCACGGCCTGGGGAACGCTCTTCCTCACGTCCAGCAATCCCCACGTCGAAACCTTTCTCAGCGGAGGCAGGCACTCTCTCCCTTGTACTAGATAGCTCGGCAGAGCCTTCCGAGAAACATGCTGCGTCATTCAGCTTGAACGTGGGACGCCGAGGGGAGAGTACGCTTTCTCCCCGTTTGGAGGCGCCTTGCGCTTGGCTTCAAAGCTGCCTGAACAGCACTAGCGGCCCGGCGTCTCTGCACGGCAGGATTGTCGTCGTGGGCCGAGGCTGCGTGTTCTCGCAAAGCGAAAACCGTGCGGGCAATCCCTTTCTAGGAACTCCTCCCACGGCACCCCAGGTTCAGCTCCGGCCGAACGAAAGGTGACCTCAGGCCTCAAGGTAAGTTCCAGTGTTTCACGCCGGGGGAGTTGGGTGTGCGGTGGTTTCCATGAGGCCATACTCCACCACGGAGTGCCTCAACCCCGCGACGCTCCTGGGGGCACACAGGGTAGGAGCTCGTTCGCCAATTTCGCAGGATGACTTCTCTCCGTGCCGGAACGGCGGCTCCTGGCTTCTGAGGGACCTTAGCCTAAACAGGGCCCTGGAGAAAGCGCTTCACATTCATAGCAAGGGCAACGTACCGCTCTCCGGCTTGCCCGGGTTGAGCGCCCCAGTCGTCAAAGAGCCTCGCGAAGGCAGTGCTGCGCAGGCTCCCTCTGCCAGTCGCACGGCCTCCTTGACTGAAAGACAACTGCAGTGCCAAAAGGCACCGTGCTGACGACTGGCTCCAGGAGGGGACTCGGGACAGCACTCTCACAGAAGCGAAAGCTAGGCTGTGGGCCCAGCCTGAGGACCAGCACGTTGTCCACACTTAACACAGCTAAGGCATGAGCCAGACGACAGCCTTGGTCACTGAGGCCTACCTAAGGTACTGCCATACTTACCCACTAGATCCCACGCAGAGGTCCCTGTGCCCAAAAGGGCCTCCATGGAAGGGCCCTGTTCCTCCCGTGGGTTTCCTTGAGGTAATCAGAAACCACTGAGGATAACTACGTGAGCTCCGCTTTGAAACTGGGCGACCCTGGGCAAACCTTATTCCCCTCCGTGGTAGACGAGACAGTGGCGGGTCCTAAGCTGCCTGAAGCACACTCCTCGCGCCCACCTTCTCTTTGCTGCCGGAAAGGCCTCACATAAGAGGCCTGAGTTTACTCGTGACGGAAGCCGTCTGAGTGTACTCGTGTGAGGCCTGCCGCTCTCAGTTCCTTGCTGGGAGCTTCAGCAAGAGCACTCCGGAGCTCGCCGACCAAAGAATTGTGAGCCCCCCCCCCCACCCACCCCCCCACCCCCCCGCCCCCAGGCCTCAAGTAAAAGTCCAGATGTCCCCCGTCAGTAACACCTCGGAGTGCCATAGGAGCGAAGAAGCATGCGTTAACGGAATGCTTCAACAGTGCTAGGGATTTAGTTCACGAGACACTGTGCACTCACGCTCGTTGTAACAACTGTCAGAGGGCACTGTATGCCTTCCGACTCCTCTGTTGCGTTTGAGCCACAGGAAGTAAATGCATTCGTTTGATTAAGCTCCGTGAACGTGCAACGACGATGGCGAAGCGCTGCCCTGTTCGCTCGAAAGCTCTCGACTGTACGGCCTTCCAACGGCCTCAGGCTACGCAGTTGCAAACAGCCTTACATTCCATGCTGGTGTGCCCCCAGGTAGGAATTTGGGCTCTTCTGTGAGACACCAGTGTGCGTCCCAAATGAAACCGGCGGGCTCCCCCAGGACGTCTGCGTACGGCAGTCGGTTGCCAGCTGTTTACTTCCAGCCGGAGAAGGAAAAAGAGGACGGCTTTCCCAGGGACAATTCTGGGCCCTTGGGACCATCCAGAACCACCAAAGCCTCAACTTTGCACGGCCTGGGGAACGCTCTTCCTCACGTCCAGCAATCCCCACGTCGAAACCTTTCTCAGCGGAGGCAGGCACTCTCTCCCTTGTACTAGATAGCTCGGCAGAGCCTTCCGAGAAACATGCTGCGTCATTCAGCTTGAACGTGGGACGCCGAGGGGAGAGTACGCTTTCTCCCCGTTTGGAGGCGCCTTGCGCTTGGCTTCAAAGCTGCCTGAACAGCACTAGCGGCCCGGCGTCTCTGCACGGCAGGATTGTCGTCGTGGGCCGAGGCTGCGTGTTCTCGCAAAGCGAAAACCGTGCGGGCAATCCCTTTCTAGGAACTCCTCCCACGGCACCCCAGGTTCAGCTCCGGCCGAACGAAAGGTGACCTCAGGCCTCAAGGTAAGTTCCAGTGTTTCACGCCGGGGGAGTTGGGTGTGCGGTGGTTTCCATGAGGCCATACTCCACCACGGAGTGCCTCAACCCCGCGACGCTCCTGGGGGCACACAGGATAGGAGCTCGTTCGCCAATTTCGCAGGATGACTTCTCTCCGTGCCGGAACGGCGGCTCCTGGCTTCTGAGGGACCTTAGCCTAAACAGGGCCCTGGAGAAAGCGCTTCACATTCATAGCAAGGGCAACGTACCGCTCTCCGGCTTGCCCGGGTTGAGCGCCCCAGTCGTCAAAGAGCCTCGCGAAGGCAGTGCTGCGCAGGCTCCCTCTGCCAGTCGCACGGCCTCCTTGACTGAAAGACAACTGCAGTGCCAAAAGGCACCGTGCTGACGACTGGCTCCAGGAGGGGACTCGGGACAGCACTCTCACAGAAGCGAAAGCTAGGCTGTGGGCCCAGCCTGAGGACCAGCACGTTGTCCACACTTAACACAGCTAAGGCATGAGCCAGACGACAGCCTTGGTCACTGAGGCCTACCTAAGGTACTGCCATACTTACCCACTAGATCCCACGCAGAGGTCCCTGTGCCCAAAAGGGCCTCCATGGAAGGGCCCTGTTCCTCCCGTGGGTTTCCTTGAGGTAATCAGAAACCACTGAGGATAACTACGTGAGCTCCGCTTTGAAACTGGGCGACCCTGGGCAAACCTTATTCCCCTCCGTGGTAGACGAGACAGTGGCGGGTCCTAAGCTGCCTGAAGCACACTCCTCGCGCCCACCTTCTCTTTGCTGCCGGAAAGGCCTCACATAAGAGGCCTGAGTTTACTCGTGACGGAAGCCGTCTGAGTGTACTCGTGTGAGGCCTGCCGCTCTCAGTTCCTTGCTGGGAGCTTCAGCAAGAGCACTCCGGAGCTCGCCGACCAAAGAATTGTGAGCCCCCCCCCCCACCCACCCCCCCACCCCCCCGCCCCCAGGCCTCAAGTAAAAGTCCAGATGTCCCCCGTCAGTAACACCTCGGAGTGCCATAGGAGCGAAGAAGCATGCGTTAACGGAATGCTTCAACAGTGCTAGGGATTTAGTTCACGAGACACTGTGCACTCACGCTCGTTGTAACAACTGTCAGAGGGCACTGTATGCCTTCCGACTCCTCTGTTGCGTTTGAGCCACAGGAAGTAAATGCATTCGTTTGATTAAGCTCCGTGAACGTGCAACGACGATGGCGAAGCGCTGCCCTGTTCGCTCGAAAGCTCTCGACTGTACGGCCTTCCAACGGCCTCAGGCTACGCAGTTGCAAACAGCCTTACATTCCATGCTGGTGTGCCCCCAGGTAGGAATTTGGGCTCTTCTGTGAGACACCAGTGTGCGTCCCAAATGAAACCGGCGGGCTCCCCCAGGACGTCTGCGTACGGCAGTCGGTTGCCAGCTGTTTACTTCCAGCCGGAGAAGGAAAAAGAGGACGGCTTTCCCAGGGACAATTCTGGGCCCTTGGGACCATCCAGAACCACCAAAGCCTCAACTTTGCACGGCCTGGGGAACGCTCTTCCTCACGTCCAGCAATCCCCACGTCGAAACCTTTCTCAGCGGAGGCAGGCACTCTCTCCCTTGTACTAGATAGCTCGGCAGAGCCTTCCGAGAAACATGCTGCGTCATTCAGCTTGAACGTGGGACGCCGAGGGGAGAGTACGCTTTCTCCCCGTTTGGAGGCGCCTTGCGCTTGGCTTCAAAGCTGCCTGAACAGCACAAGCGGCCCGGCGTCTCTGCACGGCAGGATTGTCGTCGTGGGCCGAGGCTGCGTGTTCTCGCAAAGCGAAAACCGTGCGGGCAATCCCTTTCTAGGAACTCCTCCCACGGCACCCCAGGTTCAGCTCCGGCCGAACGAAAGGTGACCTCAGGCCTCAAGGTAAGTTCCAGTGTTTCACGCCGGGGGAGTTGGGTGTGCGGTGGTTTCCATGAGGCCATACTCCACCACGGAGTGCCTCAACCCCGCGACGCTCCTGGGGGCACACAGGGTAGGAGCTCGTTCGCCAATTTCGCAGGATGACTTCTCTCCGTGCCGGAACGGCGGCTCCTGGCTTCTGAGGGACCTTAGCCTAAACAGGGCCCTGGAGAAAGCGCTTCACATTCATAGCAAGGGCAACGTACCGCTCTCCGGCTTGCCCGGGTTGAGCGCCCCAGTCGTCAAAGAGCCTCGCGAAGGCAGTGCTGCGCAGGCTCCCTCTGCCAGTCGCACGGCCTCCTTGACTGAAAGACAACTGCAGTGCCAAAAGGCACCGTGCTGACGACTGGCTCCAGGAGGGGACTCGGGACAGCACTCTCACAGAAGCGAAAGCTAGGCTGTGGGCCCAGCCTGAGGACCAGCACGTTGTCCACACTTAACACAGCTAAGGCATGAGCCAGACGACAGCCTTGGTCACTGAGGCCTACCTAAGGTACTGCCATACTTACCCACTAGATCCCACGCAGAGGTCCCTGTGCCCAAAAGGGCCTCCATGGAAGGGCCCTGTTCCTCCCGTGGGTTTCCTTGAGGTAATCAGAAACCACTGAGGATAACTACGTGAGCTCCGCTTTGAAACTGGGCGACCCTGGGCAAACCTTATTCCCCTCCGTGGTAGACGAGACAGTGGCGGGTCCTAAGCTGCCTGAAGCACACTCCTCGCGCCCACCTTCTCTTTGCTGCCGGAAAGGCCTCACATAAGAGGCCTGAGTTTACTCGTGACGGAAGCCGTCTGAGTGTACTCGTGTGAGGCCTGCCGCTCTCAGTTCCTTGCTGGGAGCTTCAGCAAGAGCACTCCGGAGCTCGCCGACCAAAGAATTGTGAGCCCCCCCCCCACCCACCCCCCCACCCCCCCGCCCCCAGGCCTCAAGTAAAAGTCCAGATGTCCCCCGTCAGTAACACCTCGGAGTGCCATAGGAGCGAAGAAGCATGCGTTAACGGAATGCTTCAACAGTGCTAGGGATTTAGTTCACGAGACACTGTGCACTCACGCTCGTTGTAACAACTGTCAGAGGGCACTGTATGCCTTCCGACTCCTCTGTTGCGTTTGAGCCACAGGAAGTAAATGCATTCGTTTGATTAAGCTCCGTGAACGTGCAACGACGATGGCGAAGCGCTGCCCTGTTCGCTCGAAAGCTCTCGACTGTACGGCCTTCCAACGGCCTCAGGCTACGCAGTTGCAAACAGCCTTACATTCCATGCTGGTGTGCCCCCAGGTAGGAATTTGGGCTCTTCTGTGAGACACCAGTGTGCGTCCCAAATGAAACCGGCGGGCTCCCCCAGGACGTCTGCGTACGGCAGTCGGTTGCCAGCTGTTTACTTCCAGCCGGAGAAGGAAAAAGAGGACGGCTTTCCCAGGGACAATTCTGGGCCCTTGGGACCATCCAGAACCACCAAAGCCTCAACTTTGCACGGCCTGGGGAACGCTCTTCCTCACGTCCAGCAATCCCCACGTCGAAACCTTTCTCAGCGGAGGCAGGCACTCTCTCCCTTGTACTAGATAGCTCGGCAGAGCCTTCCGAGAAACATGCTGCGTCATTCAGCTTGAACGTGGGACGCCGAGGGGAGAGTACGCTTTCTCCCCGTTTGGAGGCGCCTTGCGCTTGGCTTCAAAGCTGCCTGAACAGCACTAGCGGCCCGGCGTCTCTGCACGGCAGGATTGTCGTCGTGGGCCGAGGCTGCGTGTTCTCGCAAAGCGAAAACCGTGCGGGCAATCCCTTTCTAGGAACTCCTCCCACGGCACCCCAGGTTCAGCTCCGGCCGAACGAAAGGTGACCTCAGGCCTCAAGGTAAGTTCCAGTGTTTCACGCCGGGGGAGTTGGGTGTGCGGTGGTTTCCATGAGGCCATACTCCACCACGGAGTGCCTCAACCCCGCGACGCTCCTGGGGGCACACAGGGTAGGAGCTCGTTCGCCAATTTCGCAGGATGACTTCTCTCCGTGCCGGAACGGCGGCTCCTGGCTTCTGAGGGACCTTAGCCTAAACAGGGCCCTGGAGAAAGCGCTTCACATTCATAGCAAGGGCAACGTACCGCTCTCCGGCTTGCCCGGGTTGAGCGCCCCAGTCGTCAAAGAGCCTCGCGAAGGCAGTGCTGCGCAGGCTCCCTCTGCCAGTCGCACGGCCTCCTTGACTGAAAGACAACTGCAGTGCCAAAAGGCACCGTGCTGACGACTGGCTCCAGGAGGGGACTCGGGACAGCACTCTCACAGAAGCGAAAGCTAGGCTGTGGGCCCAGCCTGAGGACCAGCACGTTGTCCACACTTAACACAGCTAAGGCATGAGCCAGACGACAGCCTTGGTCACTGAGGCCTACCTAAGGTACTGCCATACTTACCCACTAGATCCCACGCAGAGGTCCCTGTGCCCAAAAGGGCCTCCATGGAAGGGCCCTGTTCCTCCCGTGGGTTTCCTTGAGGTAATCAGAAACCACTGAGGATAACTACGTGAGCTCCGCTTTGAAACTGGGCGACCCTGGGCAAACCTTATTCCCCTCCGTGGTAGACGAGACAGTGGCGGGTCCTAAGCTGCCTGAAGCACACTCCTCGCGCCCACCTTCTCTTTGCTGCCGGAAAGGCCTCACATAAGAGGCCTGAGTTTACTCGTGACGGAAGCCGTCTGAGTGTACTCGTGTGAGGCCTGCCGCTCTCAGTTCCTTGCTGGGAGCTTCAGCAAGAGCACTCCGGAGCTCGCCGACCAAAGAATTGTGAGCCCCCCCACCCACCCACCCCCCCACCCCCCCGCCCCCAGGCCTCAAGTAAAAGTCCAGATGTCCCCCGTCAGTAACACCTCGGAGTGCCATAGGAGCGAAGAAGCATGCGTTAACGGAATGCTTCAACAGTGCTAGGGATTTAGTTCACGAGACACTGTGCACTCACGCTCGTTGTAACAACTGTCAGAGGGCACTGTATGCCTTCCGACTCCTCTGTTGCGTTTGAGCCACAGGAAGTAAATGCATTCGTTTGATTAAGCTCCGTGAACGTGCAACGACGATGGCGAAGCGCTGCCCTGTTCGCTCGAAAGCTCTCGACTGTACGGCCTTCCAACGGCCTCAGGCTACGCAGTTGCAAACAGCCTTACATTCCATGCTGGTGTGCCCCCAGGTAGGAATTTGGGCTCTTCTGTGAGACACCAGTGTGCGTCCCAAATGAAACCGGCGGGCTCCCCCAGGACGTCTGCGTACGGCAGTCGGTTGCCAGCTGTTTACTTCCAGCCGGAGAAGGAAAAAGAGGACGGCTTTCCCAGGGACAATTCTGGGCCCTTGGGACCATCCAGAACCACCAAAGCCTCAACTTTGCACGGCCTGGGGAACGCTCTTCCTCACGTCCAGCAATCCCCACGTCGAAACCTTTCTCAGCGGAGGCAGGCACTCTCTCCCTTGTACTAGATAGCTCGGCAGAGCCTTCCGAGAAACATGCTGCGTCATTCAGCTTGAACGTGGGACGCCGAGGGGAGAGTACGCTTTCTCCCCGTTTGGAGGCGCCTTGCGCTTGGCTTCAAAGCTGCCTGAACAGCACTAGCGGCCCGGCGTCTCTGCACGGCAGGATTGTCGTCGTGGGCCGAGGCTGCGTGTTCTCGCAAAGCGAAAACCGTGCGGGCAATCCCTTTCTAGGAACTCCTCCCACGGCACCCCAGGTTCAGCTCCGGCCGAACGAAAGGTGACCTCAGGCCTCAAGGTAAGTTCCAGTGTTTCACGCCGGGGGAGTTGGGTGTGCGGTGGTTTCCATGAGGCCATACTCCACCACGGAGTGCCTCAACCCCGCGACGCTCCTGGGGGCACACAGGATAGGAGCTCGTTCGCCAATTTCGCAGGATGACTTCTCTCCGTGCCGGAACGGCGGCTCCTGGCTTCTGAGGGACCTTAGCCTAAACAGGGCCCTGGAGAAAGCGCTTCACATTCATAGCAAGGGCAACGTACCGCTCTCCGGCTTGCCCGGGTTGAGCGCCCCAGTCGTCAAAGAGCCTCGCGAAGGCAGTGCTGCGCAGGCTCCCTCTGCCAGTCGCACGGCCTCCTTGACTGAAAGACAACTGCAGTGCCAAAAGGCACCGTGCTGACGACTGGCTCCAGGAGGGGACTCGGGACAGCACTCTCACAGAAGCGAAAGCTAGGCTGTGGGCCCAGCCTGAGGACCAGCACGTTGTCCACACTTAACACAGCTAAGGCATGAGCCAGACGACAGCCTTGGTCACTGAGGCCTACCTAAGGTACTGCCATACTTACCCACTAGATCCCACGCAGAGGTCCCTGTGCCCAAAAGGGCCTCCATGGAAGGGCCCTGTTCCTCCCGTGGGTTTCCTTGAGGTAATCAGAAACCACTGAGGATAACTACGTGAGCTCCGCTTTGAAACTGGGCGACCCTGGGCAAACCTTATTCCCCTCCGTGGTAGACGAGACAGTGGCGGGTCCTAAGCTGCCTGAAGCACACTCCTCGCGCCCACCTTCTCTTTGCTGCCGGAAAGGCCTCACATAAGAGGCCTGAGTTTACTCGTGACGGAAGCCGTCTGAGTGTACTCGTGTGAGGCCTGCCGCTCTCAGTTCCTTGCTGGGAGCTTCAGCAAGAGCACTCCGGAGCTCGCCGACCAAAGAATTGTGAGCCCCCCCCCCCACCCACCCCCCCACCCCCCCGCCCCCAGGCCTCAAGTAAAAGTCCAGATGTCCCCCGTCAGTAACACCTCGGAGTGCCATAGGAGCGAAGAAGCATGCGTTAACGGAATGCTTCAACAGTGCTAGGGATTTAGTTCACGAGACACTGTGCACTCACGCTCGTTGTAACAACTGTCAGAGGGCACTGTATGCCTTCCGACTCCTCTGTTGCGTTTGAGCCACAGGAAGTAAATGCATTCGTTTGATTAAGCTCCGTGAACGTGCAACGACGATGGCGAAGCGCTGCCCTGTTCGCTCGAAAGCTCTCGACTGTACGGCCTTCCAACGGCCTCAGGCTACGCAGTTGCAAACAGCCTTACATTCCATGCTGGTGTGCCCCCAGGTAGGAATTTGGGCTCTTCTGTGAGACACCAGTGTGCGTCCCAAATGAAACCGGCGGGCTCCCCCAGGACGTCTGCGTACGGCAGTCGGTTGCCAGCTGTTTACTTCCAGCCGGAGAAGGAAAAAGAGGACGGCTTTCCCAGGGACAATTCTGGGCCCTTGGGACCATCCAGAACCACCAAAGCCTCAACTTTGCACGGCCTGGGGAACGCTCTTCCTCACGTCCAGCAATCCCCACGTAGAAACCTTTCTCAGCGGAGGCAGGCACTCTCTCCCTTGTACTAGATAGCTCGGCAGAGCCTTCCGAGAAACATGCTGCGTCATTCAGCTTGAACGTGGGACGCCGAGGGGAGAGTACGCTTTCTCCCCGTTTGGAGGCGCCTTGCGCTTGGCTTCAAAGCTGCCTGAACAGCACTAGCGGCCCGGCGTCTCTGCACGGCAGGATTGTCGTCGTGGGCCGAGGCTGCGTGTTCTCGCAAAGCGAAAACCGTGCGGGCAATCCCTTTCTAGGAACTCCTCCCACGGCACCCCAGGTTCAGCTCCGGCCGAACGAAAGGTGACCTCAGGCCTCAAGGTAAGTTCCAGTGTTTCACGCCGGGGGAGTTGGGTGTGCGGTGGTTTCCATGAGGCCATACTCCACCACGGAGTGCCTCAACCCCGCGACGCTCCTGGGGGCACACAGGGTAGGAGCTCGTTCGCCAATTTCGCAGGATGACTTCTCTCCGTGCCGGAACGGCGGCTCCTGGCTTCTGAGGGACCTTAGCCTAAACAGGGCCCTGGAGAAAGCGCTTCACATTCATAGCAAGGGCAACGTACCGCTCTCCGGCTTGCCCGGGTTGAGCGCCCCAGTCGTCAAAGAGCCTCGCGAAGGCAGTGCTGCGCAGGCTCCCTCTGCCAGTCGCACGGCCTCCTTGACTGAAAGACAACTGCAGTGCCAAAAGGCACCGTGCTGACGACTGGCTCCAGGAGGGGACTCGGGACAGCACTCTCACAGAAGCGAAAGCTAGGCTGTGGGCCCAGCCTGAGGACCAGCACGTTGTCCACACTTAACACAGCTAAGGCATGAGCCAGACGACAGCCTTGGTCACTGAGGCCTACCTAAGGTACTGCCATACTTACCCACTAGATCCCACGCAGAGGTCCCTGTGCCCAAAAGGGCCTCCATGGAAGGGCCCTGTTCCTCCCGTGGGTTTCCTTGAGGTAATCAGAAACCACTGAGGATAACTACGTGAGCTCCGCTTTGAAACTGGGCGACCCTGGGCAAACCTTATTCCCCTCCGTGGTAGACGAGACAGTGGCGGGTCCTAAGCTGCCTGAAGCACACTCCTCGCGCCCACCTTCTCTTTGCTGCCGGAAAGGCCTCACATAAGAGGCCTGAGTTTACTCGTGACGGAAGCCGTCTGAGTGTACTCGTGTGAGGCCTGCCGCTCTCAGTTCCTTGCTGGGAGCTTCAGCAAGAGCACTCCGGAGCTCGCCGACCAAAGAATTGTGAGCCCCCCCACCCACCCACCCCCCCACCCCCCCGCCCCCAGGCCTCAAGTAAAAGTCCAGATGTCCCCCGTCAGTAACACCTCGGAGTGCCATAGGAGCGAAGAAGCATGCGTTAACGGAATGCTTCAACAGTGCTAGGGATTTAGTTCACGAGACACTGTGCACTCACGCTCGTTGTAACAACTGTCAGAGGGCACTGTATGCCTTCCGACTCCTCTGTTGCGTTTGAGCCACAGGAAGTAAATGCATTCGTTTGATTAAGCTCCGTGAACGTGCAACGACGATGGCGAAGCGCTGCCCTGTTCGCTCGAAAGCTCTCGACTGTACGGCCTTCCAACGGCCTCAGGCTACGCAGTTGCAAACAGCCTTACATTCCATGCTGGTGTGCCCCCAGGTAGGAATTTGGGCTCTTCTGTGAGACACCAGTGTGCGTCCCAAATGAAACCGGCGGGCTCCCCCAGGACGTCTGCGTACGGCAGTCGGTTGCCAGCTGTTTACTTCCAGCCGGAGAAGGAAAAAGAGGACGGCTTTCCCAGGGACAATTCTGGGCCCTTGGGACCATCCAGAACCACCAAAGCCTCAACTTTGCACGGCCTGGGGAACGCTCTTCCTCACGTCCAGCAATCCCCACGTCGAAACCTTTCTCAGCGGAGGCAGGCACTCTCTCCCTTGTACTAGATAGCTCGGCAGAGCCTTCCGAGAAACATGCTGCGTCATTCAGCTTGAACGTGGGACGCCGAGGGGAGAGTACGCTTTCTCCCCGTTTGGAGGCGCCTTGCGCTTGGCTTCAAAGCTGCCTGAACAGCACTAGCGGCCCGGCGTCTCTGCACGGCAGGATTGTCGTCGTGGGCCGAGGCTGCGTGTTCTCGCAAAGCGAAAACCGTGCGGGCAATCCCTTTCTAGGAACTCCTCCCACGGCACCCCAGGTTCAGCTCCGGCCGAACGAAAGGTGACCTCAGGCCTCAAGGTAAGTTCCAGTGTTTCACGCCGGGGGAGTTGGGTGTGCGGTGGTTTCCATGAGGCCATACTCCACCACGGAGTGCCTCAACCCCGCGACGCTCCTGGGGGCACACAGGGTAGGAGCTCGTTCGCCAATTTCGCAGGATGACTTCTCTCCGTGCCGGAACGGCGGCTCCTGGCTTCTGAGGGACCTTAGCCTAAACAGGGCCCTGGAGAAAGCGCTTCACATTCATAGCAAGGGCAACGTACCGCTCTCCGGCTTGCCCGGGTTGAGCGCCCCAGTCGTCAAAGAGCCTCGCGAAGGCAGTGCTGCGCAGGCTCCCTCTGCCAGTCGCACGGCCTCCTTGACTGAAAGACAACTGCAGTGCCAAAAGGCACCGTGCTGACGACTGGCTCCAGGAGGGGACTCGGGACAGCACTCTCACAGAAGCGAAAGCTAGGCTGTGGGCCCAGCCTGAGGACCAGCACGTTGTCCACACTTAACACAGCTAAGGCATGAGCCAGACGACAGCCTTGGTCACTGAGGCCTACCTAAGGTACTGCCATACTTACCCACTAGATCCCACGCAGAGGTCCCTGTGCCCAAAAGGGCCTCCATGGAAGGGCCCTGTTCCTCCCGTGGGTTTCCTTGAGGTAATCAGAAACCACTGAGGATAACTACGTGAGCTCCGCTTTGAAACTGGGCGACCCTGGGCAAACCTTATTCCCCTCCGTGGTAGACGAGACAGTGGCGGGTCCTAAGCTGCCTGAAGCACACTCCTCGCGCCCACCTTCTCTTTGCTGCCGGAAAGGCCTCACATAAGAGGCCTGAGTTTACTCGTGACGGAAGCCGTCTGAGTGTACTCGTGTGAGGCCTGCCGCTCTCAGTTCCTTGCTGGGAGCTTCAGCAAGAGCACTCCGGAGCTCGCCGACCAAAGAATTGTGAGCCCCCCCCCCCACCCACCCCCCCACCCCCCCGCCCCCAGGCCTCAAGTAAAAGTCCAGATGTCCCCCGTCAGTAACACCTCGGAGTGCCATAGGAGCGAAGAAGCATGCGTTAACGGAATGCTTCAACAGTGCTAGGGATTTAGTTCACGAGACACTGTGCACTCACGCTCGTTGTAACAACTGTCAGAGGGCACTGTATGCCTTCCGACTCCTCTGTTGCGTTTGAGCCACAGGAAGTAAATGCATTCGTTTGATTAAGCTCCGTGAACGTGCAACGACGATGGCGAAGCGCTGCCCTGTTCGCTCGAAAGCTCTCGACTGTACGGCCTTCCAACGGCCTCAGGCTACGCAGTTGCAAACAGCCTTACATTCCATGCTGGTGTGCCCCCAGGTAGGAATTTGGGCTCTTCTGTGAGACACCAGTGTGCGTCCCAAATGAAACCGGCGGGCTCCCCCAGGACGTCTGCGTACGGCAGTCGGTTGCCAGCTGTTTACTTCCAGCCGGAGAAGGAAAAAGAGGACGGCTTTCCCAGGGACAATTCTGGGCCCTTGGGACCATCCAGAACCACCAAAGCCTCAACTTTGCACGGCCTGGGGAACGCTCTTCCTCACGTCCAGCAATCCCCACGTCGAAACCTTTCTCAGCGGAGGCAGGCACTCTCTCCCTTGTACTAGATAGCTCGGCAGAGCCTTCCGAGAAACATGCTGCGTCATTCAGCTTGAACGTGGGACGCCGAGGGGAGAGTACGCTTTCTCCCCGTTTGGAGGCGCCTTGCGCTTGGCTTCAAAGCTGCCTGAACAGCACTAGCGGCCCGGCGTCTCTGCACGGCAGGATTGTCGTCGTGGGCCGAGGCTGCGTGTTCTCGCAAAGCGAAAACCGTGCGGGCAATCCCTTTCTAGGAACTCCTCCCACGGCACCCCAGGTTCAGCTCCGGCCGAACGAAAGGTGACCTCAGGCCTCAAGGTAAGTTCCAGTGTTTCACGCCGGGGGAGTTGGGTGTGCGGTGGTTTCCATGAGGCCATACTCCACCACGGAGTGCCTCAACCCCGCGACGCTCCTGGGGGCACACAGGGTAGGAGCTCGTTCGCCAATTTCGCAGGATGACTTCTCTCCGTGCCGGAACGGCGGCTCCTGGCTTCTGAGGGACCTTAGCCTAAACAGGGCCCTGGAGAAAGCGCTTCACATTCATAGCAAGGGCAACGTACCGCTCTCCGGCTTGCCCGGGTTGAGCGCCCCAGTCGTCAAAGAGCCTCGCGAAGGCAGTGCTGCGCAGGCTCCCTCTGCCAGTCGCACGGCCTCCTTGACTGAAAGACAACTGCAGTGCCAAAAGGCACCGTGCTGACGACTGGCTCCAGGAGGGGACTCGGGACAGCACTCTCACAGAAGCGAAAGCTAGGCTGTGGGCCCAGCCTGAGGACCAGCACGTTGTCCACACTTAACACAGCTAAGGCATGAGCCAGACGACAGCCTTGGTCACTGAGGCCTACCTAAGGTACTGCCATACTTACCCACTAGATCCCACGCAGAGGTCCCTGTGCCCAAAAGGGCCTCCATGGAAGGGCCCTGTTCCTCCCGTGGGTTTCCTTGAGGTAATCAGAAACCACTGAGGATAACTACGTGAGCTCCGCTTTGAAACTGGGCGACCCTGGGCAAACCTTATTCCCCTCCGTGGTAGACGAGACAGTGGCGGGTCCTAAGCTGCCTGAAGCACACTCCTCGCGCCCACCTTCTCTTTGCTGCCGGAAAGGCCTCACATAAGAGGCCTGAGTTTACTCGTGACGGAAGCCGTCTGAGTGTACTCGTGTGAGGCCTGCCGCTCTCAGTTCCTTGCTGGGAGCTTCAGCAAGAGCACTCCGGAGCTCGCCGACCAAAGAATTGTGAGCCCCCCCCCCCACCCACCCCCCCACCCCCCCGCCCCCAGGCCTCAAGTAAAAGTCCAGATGTCCCCCGTCAGTAACACCTCGGAGTGCCATAGGAGCGAAGAAGCATGCGTTAACGGAATGCTTCAACAGTGCTAGGGATTTAGTTCACGAGACACTGTGCACTCACGCTCGTTGTAACAACTGTCAGAGGGCACTGTATGCCTTCCGACTCCTCTGTTGCGTTTGAGCCACAGGAAGTAAATGCATTCGTTTGATTAAGCTCCGTGAACGTGCAACGACGATGGCGAAGCGCTGCCCTGTTCGCTCGAAAGCTCTCGACTGTACGGCCTTCCAACGGCCTCAGGCTACGCAGTTGCAAACAGCCTTACATTCCATGCTGGTGTGCCCCCAGGTAGGAATTTGGGCTCTTCTGTGAGACACCAGTGTGCGTCCCAAATGAAACCGGCGGGCTCCCCCAGGACGTCTGCGTACGGCAGTCGGTTGCCAGCTGTTTACTTCCAGCCGGAGAAGGAAAAAGAGGACGGCTTTCCCAGGGACAATTCTGGGCCCTTGGGACCATCCAGAACCACCAAAGCCTCAACTTTGCACGGCCTGGGGAACGCTCTTCCTCACGTCCAGCAATCCCCACGTCGAAACCTTTCTCAGCGGAGGCAGGCACTCTCTCCCTTGTACTAGATAGCTCGGCAGAGCCTTCCGAGAAACATGCTGCGTCATTCAGCTTGAACGTGGGACGCCGAGGGGAGAGTACGCTTTCTCCCCGTTTGGAGGCGCCTTGCGCTTGGCTTCAAAGCTGCCTGAACAGCACTAGCGGCCCGGCGTCTCTGCACGGCAGGATTGTCGTCGTGGGCCGAGGCTGCGTGTTCTCGCAAAGCGAAAACCGTGCGGGCAATCCCTTTCTAGGAACTCCTCCCACGGCACCCCAGGTTCAGCTCCGGCCGAACGAAAGGTGACCTCAGGCCTCAAGGTAAGTTCCAGTGTTTCACGCCGGGGGAGTTGGGTGTGCGGTGGTTTCCATGAGGCCATACTCCACCACGGAGTGCCTCAACCCCGCGACGCTCCTGGGGGCACACAGGGTAGGAGCTCGTTCGCCAATTTCGCAGGATGACTTCTCTCCGTGCCGGAACGGCGGCTCCTGGCTTCTGAGGGACCTTAGCCTAAACAGGGCCCTGGAGAAAGCGCTTCACATTCATAGCAAGGGCAACGTACCGCTCTCCGGCTTGCCCGGGTTGAGCGCCCCAGTCGTCAAAGAGCCTCGCGAAGGCAGTGCTGCGCAGGCTCCCTCTGCCAGTCGCACGGCCTCCTTGACTGAAAGACAACTGCAGTGCCAAAAGGCACCGTGCTGACGACTGGCTCCAGGAGGGGACTCGGGACAGCACTCTCACAGAAGCGAAAGCTAGGCTGTGGGCCCAGCCTGAGGACCAGCACGTTGTCCACACTTAACACAGCTAAGGCATGAGCCAGACGACAGCCTTGGTCACTGAGGCCTACCTAAGGTACTGCCATACTTACCCACTAGATCCCACGCAGAGGTCCCTGTGCCCAAAAGGGCCTCCATGGAAGGGCCCTGTTCCTCCCGTGGGTTTCCTTGAGGTAATCAGAAACCACTGAGGATAACTACGTGAGCTCCGCTTTGAAACTGGGCGACCCTGGGCAAACCTTATTCCCCTCCGTGGTAGACGAGACAGTGGCGGGTCCTAAGCTGCCTGAAGCACACTCCTCGCGCCCACCTTCTCTTTGCTGCCGGAAAGGCCTCACATAAGAGGCCTGAGTTTACTCGTGACGGAAGCCGTCTGAGTGTACTCGTGTGAGGCCTGCCGCTCTCAGTTCCTTGCTGGGAGCTTCAGCAAGAGCACTCCGGAGCTCGCCGACCAAAGAATTGTGAGCCCCCCCCCCCACCCACCCCCCCACCCCCCCGCCCCCAGGCCTCAAGTAAAAGTCCAGATGTCCCCCGTCAGTAACACCTCGGAGTGCCATAGGAGCGAAGAAGCATGCGTTAACGGAATGCTTCAACAGTGCTAGGGATTTAGTTCACGAGACACTGTGCACTCACGCTCGTTGTAACAACTGTCAGAGGGCACTGTATGCCTTCCGACTCCTCTGTTGCGTTTGAGCCACAGGAAGTAAATGCATTCGTTTGATTAAGCTCCGTGAACGTGCAACGACGATGGCGAAGCGCTGCCCTGTTCGCTCGAAAGCTCTCGACTGTACGGCCTTCCAACGGCCTCAGGCTACGCAGTTGCAAACAGCCTTACATTCCATGCTGGTGTGCCCCCAGGTAGGAATTTGGGCTCTTCTGTGAGACACCAGTGTGCGTCCCAAATGAAACCGGCGGGCTCCCCCAGGACGTCTGCGTACGGCAGTCGGTTGCCAGCTGTTTACTTCCAGCCGGAGAAGGAAAAAGAGGACGGCTTTCCCAGGGACAATTCTGGGCCCTTGGGACCATCCAGAACCACCAAAGCCTCAACTTTGCACGGCCTGGGGAACGCTCTTCCTCACGTCCAGCAATCCCCACGTCGAAACCTTTCTCAGCGGAGGCAGGCACTCTCTCCCTTGTACTAGATAGCTCGGCAGAGCCTTCCGAGAAACATGCTGCGTCATTCAGCTTGAACGTGGGACGCCGAGGGGAGAGTACGCTTTCTCCCCGTTTGGAGGCGCCTTGCGCTTGGCTTCAAAGCTGCCTGAACAGCACTAGCGGCCCGGCGTCTCTGCACGGCAGGATTGTCGTCGTGGGCCGAGGCTGCGTGTTCTCGCAAAGCGAAAACCGTGCGGGCAATCCCTTTCTAGGAACTCCTCCCACGGCACCCCAGGTTCAGCTCCGGCCGAACGAAAGGTGACCTCAGGCCTCAAGGTAAGTTCCAGTGTTTCACGCCGGGGGAGTTGGGTGTGCGGTGGTTTCCATGAGGCCATACTCCACCACGGAGTGCCTCAACCCCGCGACGCTCCTGGGGGCACACAGGGTAGGAGCTCGTTCGCCAATTTCGCAGGATGACTTCTCTCCGTGCCGGAACGGCGGCTCCTGGCTTCTGAGGGACCTTAGCCTAAACAGGGCCCTGGAGAAAGCGCTTCACATTCATAGCAAGGGCAACGTACCGCTCTCCGGCTTGCCCGGGTTGAGCGCCCCAGTCGTCAAAGAGCCTCGCGAAGGCAGTGCTGCGCAGGCTCCCTCTGCCAGTCGCACGGCCTCCTTGACTGAAAGACAACTGCAGTGCCAAAAGGCACCGTGCTGACGACTGGCTCCAGGAGGGGACTCGGGACAGCACTCTCACAGAAGCGAAAGCTAGGCTGTGGGCCCAGCCTGAGGACCAGCACGTTGTCCACACTTAACACAGCTAAGGCATGAGCCAGACGACAGCCTTGGTCACTGAGGCCTACCTAAGGTACTGCCATACTTACCCACTAGATCCCACGCAGAGGTCCCTGTGCCCAAAAGGGCCTCCATGGAAGGGCCCTGTTCCTCCCGTGGGTTTCCTTGAGGTAATCAGAAACCACTGAGGATAACTACGTGAGCTCCGCTTTGAAACTGGGCGACCCTGGGCAAACCTTATTCCCCTCCGTGGTAGACGAGACAGTGGCGGGTCCTAAGCTGCCTGAAGCACACTCCTCGCGCCCACCTTCTCTTTGCTGCCGGAAAGGCCTCACATAAGAGGCCTGAGTTTACTCGTGACGGAAGCCGTCTGAGTGTACTCGTGTGAGGCCTGCCGCTCTCAGTTCCTTGCTGGGAGCTTCAGCAAGAGCACTCCGGAGCTCGCCGACCAAAGAATTGTGAGCCCCCCCCCCCACCCACCCCCCCACCCCCCCGCCCCCAGGCCTCAAGTAAAAGTCCAGATGTCCCCCGTCAGTAACACCTCGGAGTGCCATAGGAGCGAAGAAGCATGCGTTAACGGAATGCTTCAACAGTGCTAGGGATTTAGTTCACGAGACACTGTGCACTCACGCTCGTTGTAACAACTGTCAGAGGGCACTGTATGCCTTCCGACTCCTCTGTTGCGTTTGAGCCACAGGAAGTAAATGCATTCGTTTGATTAAGCTCCGTGAACGTGCAACGACGATGGCGAAGCGCTGCCCTGTTCGCTCGAAAGCTCTCGACTGTACGGCCTTCCAACGGCCTCAGGCTACGCAGTTGCAAACAGCCTTACATTCCATGCTGGTGTGCCCCCAGGTAGGAATTTGGGCTCTTCTGTGAGACACCAGTGTGCGTCCCAAATGAAACCGGCGGGCTCCCCCAGGACGTCTGCGTACGGCAGTCGGTTGCCAGCTGTTTACTTCCAGCCGGAGAAGGAAAAAGAGGACGGCTTTCCCAGGGACAATTCTGGGCCCTTGGGACCATCCAGAACCACCAAAGCCTCAACTTTGCACGGCCTGGGGAACGCTCTTCCTCACGTCCAGCAATCCCCACGTCGAAACCTTTCTCAGCGGAGGCAGGCACTCTCTCCCTTGTACTAGATAGCTCGGCAGAGCCTTCCGAGAAACATGCTGCGTCATTCAGCTTGAACGTGGGACGCCGAGGGGAGAGTACGCTTTCTCCCCGTTTGGAGGCGCCTTGCGCTTGGCTTCAAAGCTGCCTGAACAGCACTAGCGGCCCGGCGTCTCTGCACGGCAGGATTGTCGTCGTGGGCCGAGGCTGCGTGTTCTCGCAAAGCGAAAACCGTGCGGGCAATCCCTTTCTAGGAACTCCTCCCACGGCACCCCAGGTTCAGCTCCGGCCGAACGAAAGGTGACCTCAGGCCTCAAGGTAAGTTCCAGTGTTTCACGCCGGGGGAGTTGGGTGTGCGGTGGTTTCCATGAGGCCATACTCCACCACGGAGTGCCTCAACCCCGCGACGCTCCTGGGGGCACACAGGGTAGGAGCTCGTTCGCCAATTTCGCAGGATGACTTCTCTCCGTGCCGGAACGGCGGCTCCTGGCTTCTGAGGGACCTTAGCCTAAACAGGGCCCTGGAGAAAGCGCTTCACATTCATAGCAAGGGCAACGTACCGCTCTCCGGCTTGCCCGGGTTGAGCGCCCCAGTCGTCAAAGAGCCTCGCGAAGGCAGTGCTGCGCAGGCTCCCTCTGCCAGTCGCACGGCCTCCTTGACTGAAAGACAACTGCAGTGCCAAAAGGCACCGTGCTGACGACTGGCTCCAGGAGGGGACTCGGGACAGCACTCTCACAGAAGCGAAAGCTAGGCTGTGGGCCCAGCCTGAGGACCAGCACGTTGTCCACACTTAACACAGCTAAGGCATGAGCCAGACGACAGCCTTGGTCACTGAGGCCTACCTAAGGTACTGCCATACTTACCCACTAGATCCCACGCAGAGGTCCCTGTGCCCAAAAGGGCCTCCATGGAAGGGCCCTGTTCCTCCCGTGGGTTTCCTTGAGGTAATCAGAAACCACTGAGGATAACTACGTGAGCTCCGCTTTGAAACTGGGCGACCCTGGGCAAACCTTATTCCCCTCCGTGGTAGACGAGACAGTGGCGGGTCCTAAGCTGCCTGAAGCACACTCCTCGCGCCCACCTTCTCTTTGCTGCCGGAAAGGCCTCACATAAGAGGCCTGAGTTTACTCGTGACGGAAGCCGTCTGAGTGTACTCGTGTGAGGCCTGCCGCTCTCAGTTCCTTGCTGGGAGCTTCAGCAAGAGCACTCCGGAGCTCGCCGACCAAAGAATTGTGAGCCCCCCCCCCCACCCACCCCCCCACCCCCCCGCCCCCAGGCCTCAAGTAAAAGTCCAGATGTCCCCCGTCAGTAACACCTCGGAGTGCCATAGGAGCGAAGAAGCATGCGTTAACGGAATGCTTCAACAGTGCTAGGGATTTAGTTCACGAGACACTGTGCACTCACGCTCGTTGTAACAACTGTCAGAGGGCACTGTATGCCTTCCGACTCCTCTGTTGCGTTTGAGCCACAGGAAGTAAATGCATTCGTTTGATTAAGCTCCGTGAACGTGCAACGACGATGGCGAAGCGCTGCCCTGTTCGCTCGAAAGCTCTCGACTGTACGGCCTTCCAACGGCCTCAGGCTACGCAGTTGCAAACAGCCTTACATTCCATGCTGGTGTGCCCCCAGGTAGGAATTTGGGCTCTTCTGTGAGACACCAGTGTGCGTCCCAAATGAAACCGGCGGGCTCCCCCAGGACGTCTGCGTACGGCAGTCGGTTGCCAGCTGTTTACTTCCAGCCGGAGAAGGAAAAAGAGGACGGCTTTCCCAGGGACAATTCTGGGCCCTTGGGACCATCCAGAACCACCAAAGCCTCAACTTTGCACGGCCTGGGGAACGCTCTTCCTCACGTCCAGCAATCCCCACGTCGAAACCTTTCTCAGCGGAGGCAGGCACTCTCTCCCTTGTACTAGATAGCTCGGCAGAGCCTTCCGAGAAACATGCTGCGTCATTCAGCTTGAACGTGGGACGCCGAGGGGAGAGTACGCTTTCTCCCCGTTTGGAGGCGCCTTGCGCTTGGCTTCAAAGCTGCCTGAACAGCACTAGCGGCCCGGCGTCTCTGCACGGCAGGATTGTCGTCGTGGGCCGAGGCTGCGTGTTCTCGCAAAGCGAAAACCGTGCGGGCAATCCCTTTCTAGGAACTCCTCCCACGGCACCCCAGGTTCAGCTCCGGCCGAACGAAAGGTGACCTCAGGCCTCAAGGTAAGTTCCAGTGTTTCACGCCGGGGGAGTTGGGTGTGCGGTGGTTTCCATGAGGCCATACTCCACCACGGAGTGCCTCAACCCCGCGACGCTCCTGGGGGCACACAGGGTAGGAGCTCGTTCGCCAATTTCGCAGGATGACTTCTCTCCGTGCCGGAACGGCGGCTCCTGGCTTCTGAGGGACCTTAGCCTAAACAGGGCCCTGGAGAAAGCGCTTCACATTCATAGCAAGGGCAACGTACCGCTCTCCGGCTTGCCCGGGTTGAGCGCCCCAGTCGTCAAAGAGCCTCGCGAAGGCAGTGCTGCGCAGGCTCCCTCTGCCAGTCGCACGGCCTCCTTGACTGAAAGACAACTGCAGTGCCAAAAGGCACCGTGCTGACGACTGGCTCCAGGAGGGGACTCGGGACAGCACTCTCACAGAAGCGAAAGCTAGGCTGTGGGCCCAGCCTGAGGACCAGCACGTTGTCCACACTTAACACAGCTAAGGCATGAGCCAGACGACAGCCTTGGTCACTGAGGCCTACCTAAGGTACTGCCATACTTACCCACTAGATCCCACGCAGAGGTCCCTGTGCCCAAAAGGGCCTCCATGGAAGGGCCCTGTTCCTCCCGTGGGTTTCCTTGAGGTAATCAGAAACCACTGAGGATAACTACGTGAGCTCCGCTTTGAAACTGGGCGACCCTGGGCAAACCTTATTCCCCTCCGTGGTAGACGAGACAGTGGCGGGTCCTAAGCTGCCTGAAGCACACTCCTCGCGCCCACCTTCTCTTTGCTGCCGGAAAGGCCTCACATAAGAGGCCTGAGTTTACTCGTGACGGAAGCCGTCTGAGTGTACTCGTGTGAGGCCTGCCGCTCTCAGTTCCTTGCTGGGAGCTTCAGCAAGAGCACTCCGGAGCTCGCCGACCAAAGAATTGTGAGCCCCCCCCCCACCCACCCACCCCCCCACCCCCCCGCCCCCAGGCCTCAAGTAAAAGTCCAGATGTCCCCCGTCAGTAACACCTCGGAGTGCCATAGGAGCGAAGAAGCATGCGTTAACGGAATGCTTCAACAGTGCTAGGGATTTAGTTCACGAGACACTGTGCACTCACGCTCGTTGTAACAACTGTCAGAGGGCACTGTATGCCTTCCGACTCCTCTGTTGCGTTTGAGCCACAGGAAGTAAATGCATTCGTTTGATTAAGCTCCGTGAACGTGCAACGACGATGGCGAAGCGCTGCCCTGTTCGCTCGAAAGCTCTCGACTGTACGGCCTTCCAACGGCCTCAGGCTACGCAGTTGCAAACAGCCTTACATTCCATGCTGGTGTGCCCCCAGGTAGGAATTTGGGCTCTTCTGTGAGACACCAGTGTGCGTCCCAAATGAAACCGGCGGGCTCCCCCAGGACGTCTGCGTACGGCAGTCGGTTGCCAGCTGTTTACTTCCAGCCGGAGAAGGAAAAAGAGGACGGCTTTCCCAGGGACAATTCTGGGCCCTTGGGACCATCCAGAACCACCAAAGCCTCAACTTTGCACGGCCTGGGGAACGCTCTTCCTCACGTCCAGCAATCCCCACGTCGAAACCTTTCTCAGCGGAGGCAGGCACTCTCTCCCTTGTACTAGATAGCTCGGCAGAGCCTTCCGAGAAACATGCTGCGTCATTCAGCTTGAACGTGGGACGCCGAGGGGAGAGTACGCTTTCTCCCCGTTTGGAGGCGCCTTGCGCTTGGCTTCAAAGCTGCCTGAACAGCACTAGCGGCCCGGCGTCTCTGCACGGCAGGATTGTCGTCGTGGGCCGAGGCTGCGTGTTCTCGCAAAGCGAAAACCGTGCGGGCAATCCCTTTCTAGGAACTCCTCCCACGGCACCCCAGGTTCAGCTCCGGCCGAACGAAAGGTGACCTCAGGCCTCAAGGTAAGTTCCAGTGTTTCACGCCGGGGGAGTTGGGTGTGCGGTGGTTTCCATGAGGCCATACTCCACCACGGAGTGCCTCAACCCCGCGACGCTCCTGGGGGCACACGGGATAGGAGCTCGTTCGCCAATTTCGCAGGATGACTTCTCTCCGTGCCGGAACGGCGGCTCCTGGCTTCTGAGGGACCTTAGCCTAAACAGGGCCCTGGAGAAAGCGCTTCACGTTCATAGCAAGGGCAACGTACCGCTCTCCGGCTTGCCCGGGTTGAGCGCCCCAGTCGTCAAAGAGCCTCGCGAAGGCAGTGCTGCGCAGGCTCCCTCTGCCAGTCGCACGGCCTCCTTGACTGAAAGACAACTGCAGTGCCAAAAGGCACCGTGCTGACGACTGGCTCCAGGAGGGGACTCGGGACAGCACTCTCACAGAAGCGAAAGCTAGGCTGTGGGCCCAGCCTGAGGACCAGCACGTTGTCCACACTTAACACAGCTAAGGCATGAGCCAGACGACAGCCTTGGTCACTGAGGCCTACCTAAGGTACTGCCATACTTACCCACTAGATCCCACGCAGAGGTCCCTGTGCCCAAAAGGGCCTCCATGGAAGGGCCCTGTTCCTCCCGTGGGTTTCCTTGAGGTAATCAGAAACCACTGAGGATAACTACGTGAGCTCCGCTTTGAAACTGGGCGACCCTGGGCAAACCTTATTCCCCTCCGTGGTAGACGAGACAGTGGCGGGTCCTAAGCTGCCTGAAGCACACTCCTCGCGCCCACCTTCTCTTTGCTGCCGGAAAGGCCTCACATAAGAGGCCTGAGTTTACTCGTGACGGAAGCCGTCTGAGTGTACTCGTGTGAGGCCTGCCGCTCTCAGTTCCTTGCTGGGAGCTTCAGCAAGAGCACTCCGGAGCTCGCCGACCAAAGAATTGTGAGCCCCCCCCCCACCCACCCACCCCCCCACCCCCCCGCCCCCAGGCCTCAAGTAAAAGTCCAGATGTCCCCCGTCAGTAACACCTCGGAGTGCCATAGGAGCGAAGAAGCATGCGTTAACGGAATGCTTCAACAGTGCTAGGGATTTAGTTCACGAGACACTGTGCACTCACGCTCGTTGTAACAACTGTCAGAGGGCACTGTATGCCTTCCGACTCCTCTGTTGCGTTTGAGCCACAGGAAGTAAATGCATTCGTTTGATTAAGCTCCGTGAACGTGCAACGACGATGGCGAAGCGCTGCCCTGTTCGCTCGAAAGCTCTCGACTGTACGGCCTTCCAACGGCCTCAGGCTACGCAGTTGCAAACAGCCTTACATTCCATGCTGGTGTGCCCCCAGGTAGGAATTTGGGCTCTTCTGTGAGACACCAGTGTGCGTCCCAAATGAAACCGGCGGGCTCCCCCAGGACGTCTGCGTACGGCAGTCGGTTGCCAGCTGTTTACTTCCAGCCGGAGAAGGAAAAAGAGGACGGCTTTCCCAGGGACAATTCTGGGCCCTTGGGACCATCCAGAACCACCAAAGCCTCAACTTTGCACGGCCTGGGGAACGCTCTTCCTCACGTCCAGCAATCCCCACGTCGAAACCTTTCTCAGCGGAGGCAGGCACTCTCTCCCTTGTACTAGATAGCTCGGCAGAGCCTTCCGAGAAACATGCTGCGTCATTCAGCTTGAACGTGGGACGCCGAGGGGAGAGTACGCTTTCTCCCCGTTTGGAGGCGCCTTGCGCTTGGCTTCAAAGCTGCCTGAACAGCACTAGCGGCCCGGCGTCTCTGCACGGCAGGATTGTCGTCGTGGGCCGAGGCTGCGTGTTCTCGCAAAGCGAAAACCGTGCGGGCAATCCCTTTCTAGGAACTCCTCCCACGGCACCCCAGGTTCAGCTCCGGCCGAACGAAAGGTGACCTCAGGCCTCAAGGTAAGTTCCAGTGTTTCACGCCGGGGGAGTTGGGTGTGCGGTGGTTTCCATGAGGCCATACTCCACCACGGAGTGCCTCAACCCCGCGACGCTCCTGGGGGCACACAGGATAGGAGCTCGTTCGCCAATTTCGCAGGATGACTTCTCTCCGTGCCGGAACGGCGGCTCCTGGCTTCTGAGGGACCTTAGCCTAAACAGGGCCCTGGAGAAAGCGCTTCACATTCATAGCAAGGGCAACGTACCGCTCTCCGGCTTGCCCGGGTTGAGCGCCCCAGTCGTCAAAGAGCCTCGCGAAGGCAGTGCTGCGCAGGCTCCCTCTGCCAGTCGCACGGCCTCCTTGACTGAAAGACAACTGCAGTGCCAAAAGGCACCGTGCTGACGACTGGCTCCAGGAGGGGACTCGGGACAGCACTCTCACAGAAGCGAAAGCTAGGCTGTGGGCCCAGCCTGAGGACCAGCACGTTGTCCACACTTAACACAGCTAAGGCATGAGCCAGACGACAGCCTTGGTCACTGAGGCCTACCTAAGGTACTGCCATACTTACCCACTAGATCCCACGCAGAGGTCCCTGTGCCCAAAAGGGCCTCCATGGAAGGGCCCTGTTCCTCCCGTGGGTTTCCTTGAGGTAATCAGAAACCACTGAGGATAACTACGTGAGCTCCGCTTTGAAACTGGGCGACCCTGGGCAAACCTTATTCCCCTCCGTGGTAGACGAGACAGTGGCGGGTCCTAAGCTGCCTGAAGCACACTCCTCGCGCCCACCTTCTCTTTGCTGCCGGAAAGGCCTCACATAAGAGGCCTGAGTTTACTCGTGACGGAAGCCGTCTGAGTGTACTCGTGTGAGGCCTGCCGCTCTCAGTTCCTTGCTGGGAGCTTCAGCAAGAGCACTCCGGAGCTCGCCGACCAAAGAATTGTGAGCCCCCCCCCCCACCCACCCCCCCACCCCCCCGCCCCCAGGCCTCAAGTAAAAGTCCAGATGTCCCCCGTCAGTAACACCTCGGAGTGCCATAGGAGCGAAGAAGCATGCGTTAACGGAATGCTTCAACAGTGCTAGGGATTTAGTTCACGAGACACTGTGCACTCACGCTCGTTGTAACAACTGTCAGAGGGCACTGTATGCCTTCCGACTCCTCTGTTGCGTTTGAGCCACAGGAAGTAAATGCATTCGTTTGATTAAGCTCCGTGAACGTGCAACGACGATGGCGAAGCGCTGCCCTGTTCGCTCGAAAGCTCTCGACTGTACGGCCTTCCAACGGCCTCAGGCTACGCAGTTGCAAACAGCCTTACATTCCATGCTGGTGTGCCCCCAGGTAGGAATTTGGGCTCTTCTGTGAGACACCAGTGTGCGTCCCAAATGAAACCGGCGGGCTCCCCCAGGACGTCTGCGTACGGCAGTCGGTTGCCAGCTGTTTACTTCCAGCCGGAGAAGGAAAAAGAGGACGGCTTTCCCAGGGACAATTCTGGGCCCTTGGGACCATCCAGAACCACCAAAGCCTCAACTTTGCACGGCCTGGGGAACGCTCTTCCTCACGTCCAGCAATCCCCACGTCGAAACCTTTCTCAGCGGAGGCAGGCACTCTCTCCCTTGTACTAGATAGCTCGGCAGAGCCTTCCGAGAAACATGCTGCGTCATTCAGCTTGAACGTGGGACGCCGAGGGGAGAGTACGCTTTCTCCCCGTTTGGAGGCGCCTTGCGCTTGGCTTCAAAGCTGCCTGAACAGCACTAGCGGCCCGGCGTCTCTGCACGGCAGGATTGTCGTCGTGGGCCGAGGCTGCGTGTTCTCGCAAAGCGAAAACCGTGCGGGCAATCCCTTTCTAGGAACTCCTCCCACGGCACCCCAGGTTCAGCTCCGGCCGAACGAAAGGTGACCTCAGGCCTCAAGGTAAGTTCCAGTGTTTCACGCCGGGGGAGTTGGGTGTGCGGTGGTTTCCATGAGGCCATACTCCACCACGGAGTGCCTCAACCCCGCGACGCTCCTGGGGGCACACAGGGTAGGAGCTCGTTCGCCAATTTCGCAGGATGACTTCTCTCCGTGCCGGAACGGCGGCTCCTGGCTTCTGAGGGACCTTAGCCTAAACAGGGCCCTGGAGAAAGCGCTTCACATTCATAGCAAGGGCAACGTACCGCTCTCCGGCTTGCCCGGGTTGAGCGCCCCAGTCGTCAAAGAGCCTCGCGAAGGCAGTGCTGCGCAGGCTCCCTCTGCCAGTCGCACGGCCTCCTTGACTGAAAGACAACTGCAGTGCCAAAAGGCACCGTGCTGACGACTGGCTCCAGGAGGGGACTCGGGACAGCACTCTCACAGAAGCGAAAGCTAGGCTGTGGGCCCAGCCTGAGGACCAGCACGTTGTCCACACTTAACACAGCTAAGGCATGAGCCAGACGACAGCCTTGGTCACTGAGGCCTACCTAAGGTACTGCCATACTTACCCACTAGATCCCACGCAGAGGTCCCTGTGCCCAAAAGGGCCTCCATGGAAGGGCCCTGTTCCTCCCGTGGGTTTCCTTGAGGTAATCAGAAACCACTGAGGATAACTACGTGAGCTCCGCTTTGAAACTGGGCGACCCTGGGCAAACCTTATTCCCCTCCGTGGTAGACGAGACAGTGGCGGGTCCTAAGCTGCCTGAAGCACACTCCTCGCGCCCACCTTCTCTTTGCTGCCGGAAAGGCCTCACATAAGAGGCCTGAGTTTACTCGTGACGGAAGCCGTCTGAGTGTACTCGTGTGAGGCCTGCCGCTCTCAGTTCCTTGCTGGGAGCTTCAGCAAGAGCACTCCGGAGCTCGCCGACCAAAGAATTGTGAGCCCCCCCCCCCACCCACCCCCCCACCCCCCCGCCCCCAGGCCTCAAGTAAAAGTCCAGATGTCCCCCGTCAGTAACACCTCGGAGTGCCATAGGAGCGAAGAAGCATGCGTTAACGGAATGCTTCAACAGTGCTAGGGATTTAGTTCACGAGACACTGTGCACTCACGCTCGTTGTAACAACTGTCAGAGGGCACTGTATGCCTTCCGACTCCTCTGTTGCGTTTGAGCCACAGGAAGTAAATGCATTCGTTTGATTAAGCTCCGTGAACGTGCAACGACGATGGCGAAGCGCTGCCCTGTTCGCTCGAAAGCTCTCGACTGTACGGCCTTCCAACGGCCTCAGGCTACGCAGTTGCAAACAGCCTTACATTCCATGCTGGTGTGCCCCCAGGTAGGAATTTGGGCTCTTCTGTGAGACACCAGTGTGCGTCCCAAATGAAACCGGCGGGCTCCCCCAGGACGTCTGCGTACGGCAGTCGGTTGCCAGCTGTTTACTTCCAGCCGGAGAAGGAAAAAGAGGACGGCTTTCCCAGGGACAATTCTGGGCCCTTGGGACCATCCAGAACCACCAAAGCCTCAACTTTGCACGGCCTGGGGAACGCTCTTCCTCACGTCCAGCAATCCCCACGTCGAAACCTTTCTCAGCGGAGGCAGGCACTCTCTCCCTTGTACTAGATAGCTCGGCAGAGCCTTCCGAGAAACATGCTGCGTCATTCAGCTTGAACGTGGGACGCCGAGGGGAGAGTACGCTTTCTCCCCGTTTGGAGGCGCCTTGCGCTTGGCTTCAAAGCTGCCTGAACAGCACTAGCGGCCCGGCGTCTCTGCACGGCAGGATTGTCGTCGTGGGCCGAGGCTGCGTGTTCTCGCAAAGCGAAAACCGTGCGGGCAATCCCTTTCTAGGAACTCCTCCCACGGCACCCCAGGTTCAGCTCCGGCCGAACGAAAGGTGACCTCAGGCCTCAAGGTAAGTTCCAGTGTTTCACGCCGGGGGAGTTGGGTGTGCGGTGGTTTCCATGAGGCCATACTCCACCACGGAGTGCCTCAACCCCGCGACGCTCCTGGGGGCACACAGGATAGGAGCTCGTTCGCCAATTTCGCAGGATGACTTCTCTCCGTGCCGGAACGGCGGCTCCTGGCTTCTGAGGGACCTTAGCCTAAACAGGGCCCTGGAGAAAGCGCTTCACATTCATAGCAAGGGCAACGTACCGCTCTCCGGCTTGCCCGGGTTGAGCGCCCCAGTCGTCAAAGAGCCTCGCGAAGGCAGTGCTGCGCAGGCTCCCTCTGCCAGTCGCACGGCCTCCTTGACTGAAAGACAACTGCAGTGCCAAAAGGCACCGTGCTGACGACTGGCTCCAGGAGGGGACTCGGGACAGCACTCTCACAGAAGCGAAAGCTAGGCTGTGGGCCCAGCCTGAGGACCAGCACGTTGTCCACACTTAACACAGCTAAGGCATGAGCCAGACGACAGCCTTGGTCACTGAGGCCTACCTAAGGTACTGCCATACTTACCCACTAGATCCCACGCAGAGGTCCCTGTGCCCAAAAGGGCCTCCATGGAAGGGCCCTGTTCCTCCCGTGGGTTTCCTTGAGGTAATCAGAAACCACTGAGGATAACTACGTGAGCTCCGCTTTGAAACTGGGCGACCCTGGGCAAACCTTATTCCCCTCCGTGGTAGACGAGACAGTGGCGGGTCCTAAGCTGCCTGAAGCACACTCCTCGCGCCCACCTTCTCTTTGCTGCCGGAAAGGCCTCACATAAGAGGCCTGAGTTTACTCGTGACGGAAGCCGTCTGAGTGTACTCGTGTGAGGCCTGCCGCTCTCAGTTCCTTGCTGGGAGCTTCAGCAAGAGCACTCCGGAGCTCGCCGACCAAAGAATTGTGAGCCCCCCCCCCCACCCACCCCCCCACCCCCCCGCCCCCAGGCCTCAAGTAAAAGTCCAGATGTCCCCCGTCAGTAACACCTCGGAGTGCCATAGGAGCGAAGAAGCATGCGTTAACGGAATGCTTCAACAGTGCTAGGGATTTAGTTCACGAGACACTGTGCACTCACGCTCGTTGTAACAACTGTCAGAGGGCACTGTATGCCTTCCGACTCCTCTGTTGCGTTTGAGCCACAGGAAGTAAATGCATTCGTTTGATTAAGCTCCGTGAACGTGCAACGACGATGGCGAAGCGCTGCCCTGTTCGCTCGAAAGCTCTCGACTGTACGGCCTTCCAACGGCCTCAGGCTACGCAGTTGCAAACAGCCTTACATTCCATGCTGGTGTGCCCCCAGGTAGGAATTTGGGCTCTTCTGTGAGACACCAGTGTGCGTCCCAAATGAAACCGGCGGGCTCCCCCAGGACGTCTGCGTACGGCAGTCGGTTGCCAGCTGTTTACTTCCAGCCGGAGAAGGAAAAAGAGGACGGCTTTCCCAGGGACAATTCTGGGCCCTTGGGACCATCCAGAACCACCAAAGCCTCAACTTTGCACGGCCTGGGGAACGCTCTTCCTCACG